>NW_023614298.1:0-60001 GCF_013339695.2 Rhipicephalus sanguineus
CCCACAAGGGGATTGGCCATGAACCGGCGGTAAAATTATGGAAATTTAGAATTTAGACAAAAGTAATTGAATTAATCGGACTACAAGCGAGTATTGAAATAAAATAAGAATCTATGGGTTATGTGCCAATAGAATGAGAAAAGAACCTTAATATCGAAAATAATCAGAGAAAAGAATTATAAAATACCAATAGCAATAGGAAATAACTTAATAAGGAACTCTTCTTGTGTCTCGAAGAAATTCGCAGACAGCTATGCAAACGTTCCTGTTGCTGTGGCCCAGAGAAGACGCCCCAAGGGAAAGAATATTTTCAGAATCTAGAGGAATGCTCAAATTTCTCAATAATATTCGAAATGTTTTTTCCTGTGACTGGAGAAACGACGGCAATGTATTAAAAAGTGATCAATGTTTTCAGGCTCTTGACATAAAAAGCAAAGAGGGGACGGAACCAGACCAGCCCTGTGTAAATAAAAATTTAGAGGGAATACGGCATCGAGTTTAGTAAGGGCCACCTCCAATTTACGAGAGGGACACCATTTATTGTTCCAAGGAAAAGAAAGGTGACCATATTCTTGCTGTGGTAATCTTGCTTTCATGGAATCCTGATGTAATGCGTATTTTCGGAATCTAGATGCCGTAATAAAGTCTGTATCTGGTACAATGTACAGTGCAGGACCATCTAGGGACCACCGCGCGAGAACATCCGCCATCTCGTTTAAAAATATGCCACGGTGACCTGGCACCCATACCAACCGAGCTGTGCTTAAGTTTTTAGGAATTAATGATATGAACAAATTTAAGGAGGAGGACTCGGAAGGAAGCTGAAGTGAGAGCACTACATACAGATTTCGAATCAGTGACTATTACAGCTGACGACTCATTTGCTGAAATCTTGCGAAGGGCTAAAAGAATTGCTAAGAGCTCTGCTTCAAATATTGGAGTATAATCCGGCAGTCGCAGTGAGAATGACCAAGATAAAGCCTCTGAGAAAACCTATCCCTCTTTTTCTTCACGCATGGATGCACCAGTAGCAATTACGTTAAAATTCCCAACTGGCTTAAATGGTCTTCTAGCAAGCCTCTCAGATATCTAGAGGGAAGAAATTTAGAATTGGATGGGAATTATCATTGAATTCAATTTTTGTTTACCCAATGAGAAATCATTTGAAACAATGTTGCGTATATTCACCTTTAAAGGATCTAGCTGCTCCTGCACAAACAAAACTTGCGGCTTATGTATCCGAGACCATGGCTCATTAAAAAGATGATCTCGATTCAGAAATGAATACAAACTGTAAACGTCTCAGAGAAGATGCGTAAATTTTTAAATACGTTTTGACTGTAAGAATGCGGAATCTACAAGTCAGAGTAGGTACACGGGCTTCTTGATACAGAACACTGTTCGCTGTAAATTTCGGAACCCCTAGACAACTACGAAGAGCCTCGCGCTCTAAAAGAACCAGGGGATTAATTTTGTACGCTGGCCCCCCAGAGAATAACACGCAACCAAATTCTAGAATCGGGCGAACATACATACGGTAAATCATAAGGAGATTGTCCCTGCGTAACCCAGTGGGGTGACGACCAAGTTTACGAAGCATTCCAATATTGCGAGTTGCCTTCGATTTAATATGCTCAATGTGATGTAGCCAAGTTAGTTTATGCTGGCAACGATTTCTTCTTTGCCACATCGCACGCGCATATGTCTGACGGATTGAGCAAAACCCGGATCGGCGTCCCGACCTGCGTTGGCCGCAATGCACTGGTTCAACCAGTATATTTAATTCGTCTGCAGTAAGCGTCAACATAATACGTCCTTTTAACAGCTGAGCTGTTTGATCTTGATGTTGAGACGTTGTCGTTTCAGAAAACTCGGCGGGTATGCGCCACAAGGAGGCGGGTATTGCCAAGCAGGTTCTAGCATTCCATACCCACGTACAGTATAATATACAAGAGGGTGAGGAAGAAAAGAGGGGGTGAAGTAGAGTGGTGTGTAGGTGAGAAGAACAAAAGGAGGGGAGAGGTTAAAGCATGGCTTAGCTTTGTAGAGTATAATTTAGCAAGGGAATCGGAAAAGGGAAGTGTGGCTGAGGAGGATAGATGTACGGGTGAGAAGTAGGTAAACGAGGAGGATATGATGAGGTGCGAGGGTAAGCCATTGCACAGCATTGTACAGTATAGTATGGCAAGGGATGGGAAAGAGAAGTGACAGTGAGGAGTGATACGAGGGTTAGGAGGATCGACAGGAGGAAAGGTGGCGATATAGAAAGAGGAAAAAGAAAAGAATAATATTAAATAAGAAACAAGAGATGTAGAAAGAGATAAAGAAAGAAAAATGACAAAAGAAAGACTCCGCCGCAGTGGTGTAGCAGTTACGGTGCTCGGCCGCTGACTCGAAGCTGGCGGGTTCGATCCTCGCCGCGACGGTCGCATTTCGATGGAGGCGGCATGCTAGAGGCCCGTGCACTGTGCAATGTTAGTGCATGTAAAAAAGACCAGACGGTAAAAATTACTGGAGCCTTCTATTACGGCGTGCCTCATATCGCATCGTGGTTTCGGCGCGTAAAACCCGAATAATATTATTGCAAAGAAGTAATAAGAAAAGTATGATGAAGAAAGATCAAGCAGGAACTCAATCAGCGTTCGCCAGGTTGGGGACGCCTGCTTGAAGCGCCGCCGTTTACTCAGATTTCACACACGTGGAACTGCCTTTAAAGGCGTACTGACACGAATATTTTTAGCTGTCGTTTTTTTGCGTCAAATGAAAGTTCAAGCCCTCAAGAGCCTAGAAAAGGTAGTGCTAAGCGCGAGTTCGCCCTGAAAAAGTAATTACAGTATGTTTTTTTAAAGCTAGTTTCGGTTCCTACTGTACCCTGACGTCACAACACGGTATGAGCTTCTCGTCACGTGCTCGCACAATATACAATGACGTTTCCACGGCCGCTCCGCAACGTGGCTCCGTTGGTGACGCACAAGCGGCCATTTTGGAAGTTTTGGATGACGCACAAGCGGCCATCTTGGAAGTTTTGGTACCTAACGTCATCACAACTAGCCAGACTGCTGCGTGAAGTCACCAGAATTTGTACTGTAGCCTGACGTCAAGCTAGTGTCGATGTCAGTAGGTTCGCCACGGAAAAAAAATTGACTTTAATATCAAATTAAAATACCTTATCAGCATTTTCTGAGCCTCACACTTACTCAGAGCCGTCTCTGCATAAAGGAGATATGTATGGCACAGTAAACGCGCCTTCGAAAAAGGTGTCAGTACCCTTTAAAGGGGCCCTGCAAAACTATTTCAGCATGGTCAGAATACTCTGCCTATCGGTAGTCGAGGCTTCCCAGAACCCGCGACTAAAATAGCACAGCGCGCGGTCTTGCTTCAATATCTATTTCTCAAAGTCAGCTAGAATCGTTCCGTCTTCACTCTACGATTCATGCCATATACCTAAATTCACGGTCATTGGTTGGTTTGCGCATCGTGATCTGCACAGTCACCGAGGACACCGCGTGCGCGCCGCGCGCTCGCGATCACACTCAAAGTAAGCCATGCGTTCGAATAAAAAAACGAAAAAGTGATCTAGGTCATGACGCGCGCGAAACGTAACTTCTTTCCCCCGTGCCATTCCTCGTTGCTTTCATTTCCAGCGTGTTACTCGGGACGAGAGAAGAGAGAAACAATTACAGCGTGCGACAAATCTCTGTACTCCGCTCGTACTTGACGGATTCTAAAAATATTTGCGGTGTTGATTCGTGAAGCAATACACTGCTTTAATGAAGAAATTCCACGGTTATTTGGAAAAGTGTTGCAGGGCCCCTTTAATTCTTTCTCAGCGATGGAGATCGCTTGCAGATAGCAGCCGCGTCGTGACAAAATGTTTCCTGAACGATCACTAAGTAAAGATAAGACCTCGTCGTGTTTAGCGCTCATGCCTCTGCCGCTGTTCGTGACTGTTACGTAATGCGCAGCGATAACAAAGATACCGCATCGGGCGCGGACGCACGGCAGGCGCGACAGAGAACACGGAACAATGCTGCGTAGAGACTTGCGGTGGTAATATTGTGAATGATTGATGATTTATCGATGAAATTGTCCCAGAAAACAATTTATCATCAGCAATGTCCGCGTTTCGTTCAATCGACCTATTTGATTAAACCCTTCCATCAATCGGTTTACAGAGTGTCCGGAGCGACTCGAAAATTCCGGAACCAAAAGAGGCTGCTGAGCAGGAGCCGCGACAGTTATGTTGCGGCGAGTGCGTAGTGTGCGAATGACAGCGACTGTCTAGTGTGGACTGCTTTTTCGAGTCCCAAGTAATAACGGTAACCGTCCAAGTCAAGCGCCTCCCCATCTCTTCCCGCAGCACATGCGTTACGCCCGCAGCAAGCCTTGGCGAGCGGACACACCGTGAAAACATTTCCTACATATGTTCCTTCCACGTACCGGTCCAAACCATGTCAGTAAAAAAATTTGGGCTGAAACTCTTTGATATGTCATCAACGCAAAAGTAGACCGTCGTCCCGCGGCGTTGGCGTCAACATGAGTGATGCAAAAACATCGTCTGCTTGACGGCGTTATGACGTGATCATGTGGCATCGTCGCTTGGTCAAAGGTGGGCCTATCACGGAGGCAATGTAAAACCAGGCGAGTTGCAGAAAGCATGCAATGCCTCCGATACTTTAGGCAGTGCAAAACCACGTTGGGTGCAGAAATATGTCAGAGGGCGGCACGGAAGATTCAATACGTCGACGAGAAGAGAAAGAAGATGGCTTTCGCCTCCGAGCCGACTTCGGGACTTATGGAACGCATTCGGGATGCTGTGAATTTTATTTTATTTTTGGTGTTTTTTTATCGATGTACACTTTTGCGGCTGTGCTGCCGTAACTCTACCTGCAAAGCGGGAATGTCTGCTGGGCCGACACTTACTTTTCAAGCATCGCACAGCGCACTGCCCTGCGTCGGATAATGGATTGCCGATCCGAATTGTTGGGCGGGTAATTGCTTTATTGGTGCAGGTGAGGCAAACAAAAGTTCCAGTGCCACAGAGAGCTGGGGACCCTAACGAAGCGACAGCTAGTCTGCTGTTCGCCATAGGAAAAATAACAGACAAGTCTTATGGCGTCGGCTAATCCGTTTTCGAAGGGTCCTTCCGGAGCAAGATCGCGCGTTTGACTGGTCGTTTCAGAGCAACTCGCTCCGCACCTGATAGCTGTCATTTGCTCCGTCGCCATGTCGCATATTCGGCCTGAAATGAAACGAGCGGGCTACGTCACTACCGTCAGTGTGCTAGCAACTGTTGTCGCTCGTGTAAAGCGGAAGCAGGAATAGTCAGGAATAGAATAGAAAAGCGGAAGCAGAATAGAACAGCGAAGCTGGTCGATCCAAGATCCCGTTGTGTGGGGATGAATTCCTAGCAGATATTTTATTCGCACCAATGCAAGAGCAATTCTTGTCTTATAGTCGTTTGCTTAAAGGATAAAATTGAAGCTTAATTTGGTTTTACAGTGCATTCGATTCCGCCAGTTATAATAAAGCTGTTTTGCACGGGCAACAGAAATGTTAGATTTCGCTAGACCATTCACGGAGGCTTTGCTGATGACTTAGGTGTGCCATGTTACATTTGGCTCCATTGACAGTCCTGCAGTTCATCTACTTCATCATATACTGCCCTTATAAAGGCGCCGTTTGGTGACATACATAGTCCAAAATCATGAATTGTCTTGAAGACGCAGATCTGCGAAGTTGAGGCGGCAGCACCCATGTTCGCCACATGCTCGTGTACGCAATTAGTAGCGGTAGCCAACTGATCTCAGTGTGTGTGTGTAATCTTTTCGTCCTCTTCTTCATCTTCTACCTTGTTCCCCGAATATGTGCGCCCCGTGCGTGATTTGACCGGCGTGGGATGCAATTCCTCGGATGGGCGAGAGAACGAGTACAGAGTGCGCAGCTGCTTTAATTTCGGAAACTGAGAGATCCAAAGTTGCCGCCGAACCCTGGATCGAACACTCGGATTTCACCAAACCGAATCTACGAATGAAACAATGGGAATGCTTCACGTGAGATCACTCTGTAGTTCTTTATGGACACGTTGCGTAAACCGGTACCGCACACTATTCCTGCTTCCGCTTTACACGAGCGAGCAACAGTTGCTAGCACACTGACGGAAGTGACGTAGCCCGCTCGTTTCATTTCAGGCCGAATATGCGACATGGCGACGGAGCAAATGACAGCTATCAGGCGCGGAGCGAGTTGCTCTGAAACGACCAGTCAAACGCGCGATCTTGCTCCGGAAGGACCCTTCGAAAACGGATTAGCCGACGCCATAAGACTTGTCTGTTTATTTTCCTATGGCGAACAGCAGACTAGCTGTCGCTTTGTTAGGGTCCCCAGCTCTCTGTGGCACTGGAACTTTTGTTTGCCTCACCTGCACCAATAAAAGCAATTACCCGCCCAACAATTCGGATCGGCAATCCATTATACCGACGCAGGGCAGTGCGCTGTGCGATGCTTGAAAAGTAAGTGTCGGCCAGCAGACATTCCCGCTTTGCAGGTAGAGTTACGGCAGCACAGCCGCAAAAGTGTACATCGATAAAAAAACACCAAAAATAAAATAAAAATTCAGCATCCCGAATGCGTTCCGTAAGTCCCGAAGTCGGCTCGGAGGCGAAAGCCATCTTCTTTCTCTTCTCGTCGACGTATTGAACCTTCCGTGCCGCCCTCTGAGATATTTCTGCACCCAACGTGGTTTTGCACTGCCTAAAGTATCGGAGGCATTGCATGCTTTCTGCAACTCGCCTGGTTTTACATTGCCTCCGTGATAGGCCCACCTTTGACCAAGCGACGATGCCACATGATCACGTCATAACGCCGTCAAACAGACGATGTTCTTTTGCATCACTCATGTTGACGCCAACGCCGCGGGACGACGGTCTACTTTCGCGTTTGATGACACATCAAAGGGTTTCAGCTAATATTCTTTTGCTGACATGGTTTGGACCGATATGTCGAAGGAACATAGGTAGGACATTTTTTCACGGTGTGTTCGCTCGCCAAGGCTTGCTGCGCGGCGTAACGCATGTGCTGCGGGAAGAGATGGGAGGCGCTTGACTTGGACGGTTACCGTTATTGCTTGGGACTCGAAAAAGCAGTCCACACTAGACAGTCGCTCTCATTCGCACACTACGCACTCGCCGCAACATAATTGTCGCGGCTCTTGCTCAGCAGCCTCTTTTGGTTCCGGAATTTTCGAGTCGCTCCGGACACTCTGTAAACCGATTGATGGAAGGGTTTAATCGAACAAGTCGATTGAATGAAAGGCGGACATTGCTGATGATAAATTGTTTTCTGGGACGATTTTCATCGATAGAATCATCAATCATTCACAAATATTACCACCGCAAGTCTCTACGCAGCATTGTTCCGTGTTCTCTGTCGCGCCTGCCGTGCGTCCGCGCCCGATGCGGTATCTTTGTTATCACTGCGTAATACGTAAGTCACGAACAGCGGCAGAGGCATGAGCGCTAAACACGACGAGGTCTTATCTTCTAGTTCTTAGTGATCGTTCAGGAAACATTTTGTCATCGACGCAGCTGATATCTGCAAGCGACCTCGATCGCTGAGAAGAAAATTAAAGGGGCCCTGCAACACTTTTCTAAGTAACCATGGAATGTCTTCATTAGAGAAGTGTATTGCTTCACGAATCTACCACCGCAAATATTTTTAGAATCCGTCAAGTACGAGCGCAGTTACAGATATTTGTCCCACGCCGTAATTGTTTTCTCACTTTTCTCGTCCCGACGACTGCGCTGGAAGCTAAGCAGAGAGCAATGACACGGGGGAAAGAAGTAACGTTTCGTGCGCGTCGTGACCTTGATCACTTTTTCGTTTTTTTTTTATTCGTACGCGTGCCTTACCTTCATTCTGATCGCGAACGCGCGGCGCGCACGCGGTGTCCTCGGTGGCTGCGCAGATCACGATACGCAAACCAACCAATGGACCCTGAATTTGGGTATATGGCATCAATTGCAGAATGAAGACGGAACGATTTCTAGCTGACTTTGAGAAACAATTACTGAAGCAAGACCGCGCGCTGCGCTTTGTCCAGTCGCGTGTTCTGTGAAGCCTCGACTACCGATAGGCAGAGTTTTCTGACCATGCTGAAAAAGTGTTGCAGGGCCCCTTTAAAGGCAGTTCCACGTGTGTGAAATCTGGGTAAACAGCGGTGTTACGAGCAGGCGTCCCCACCTGGCGAACACATATTGAGTTCGTGCTTGATCTTTCTTCATCATACTTTTCTTATTTCTTCTTTGTAATAATATTATTCGGGGTTTTACGCGCCGAAACCACGATGTGATTATGAGGCACGCCGTAATGGAGAGCTCCGGAAATTTTTACCATCTGGTTTTTTTACATGCAATAACATTGCACAGTACACGGGCCTCTAGCATGTCGCCTTCATCGAAATGCGACCGTCGCGGCCAGGATCGAACCCGCCAGCTTCGAGTCAGCAGCCGAGCACCGTAACTGCTACACCACTGCCGCGGAGTCTTTATTTTGTCATTTTTCTTCTTTATGTCTTTCTAAATCTTCTTTTTCTTCTTTATTGTTATTCCATTCTTTTTCTTCTTTCTATATCGCCATCTTTCCTCCTGTCGATCCTCCTAACCCTCGCATCACTCCTCACTGTCACTTCTCTTTCCCATCCCTTGCCATACTATACTGTACAATGCTGTGCAATTGCTTAGCCTCGCACCTCATCATACTCCTCCTCGTTTACCTACTTCTCACCCTTATATCTATCTTCCTCAGTCGCACTTCCCTTTTCCGATTCCTTTGCTAAACTATACTCTACAAAGCTAAGCCATGCTTTACCCACTCCCCTCCTTTTGTTCTTCTCACCTTCACATCACTCTACCTCACCCCCACTTTTCTTTCCCACTCTCTTGCTATACTATACTGAACCGTATACTATATGAACAGTATATGAACAGTATATGAACAGTATACTATACTGTGGACGTTTTGTGAACGAACGAAACGTTCTGCGCGATGCGCTGAACAAGTTAGACGACAGACCGTTTTCCGAAGAGAAGATCCTCGGATCGTGGCCTACGCATCGCAGGCCAGCAAAGCGACGCGAGCATTACTGCTGTTTTTAAAATCGACCGGCTTAAACGACCGCTTGTAGGCATCAATGGACAGGTGCATATGTACCCTGACAGTGCCTTCTTCCCTCTTCTTTCTTTCTTTTAATCCCTTCATCCCTTCCCCCCAGCGTATGGTAGCAAACCGGACGCGCGTCTGGTTAACCCTCCCTGCCTTTCCTTCATTCCTTCCTCCTCCTCCTCCTGAACGTGGCTATGCTATGCTAGAAGCTGCTTGGCATATACCCGCTCCTTGTGGCGCATACCCGCCTAGTTTTCTGAAACGGCAGCTGCTCAATCTCACGCTGAAACAGCTCAGCTGTTAAAAGGACGTATCATGTGGACACTTAGTGCAGACGAATTAAATGACTGGTTGTACCAGTGCATTGCGGACAACGGAGGTCGGGGCAACGATCCGGGTCTGCTCAATTCGTCAGAATATGCGCGTGCGATGTGGCATAGCAGAAAACGTTGCCAGCGCAAATGGTGGTGCCGTAATTCTGTTGTCACTTTGCTTTTACGCGATTTAGAGCTTAGCGCTCTTGTTTATGTGGAGTGCGACGATTTTCGACGTCCCGAACTCATCGAAGTGAGTGTTGACCAAGTTGCTCGGTGAAAGGACAGCATCGGCGATGCCCCACTCTCGTCGACGCCAGAGGTTTTGATGACAAGCCCCAGCGGCAGTACAGGTTCGATGGTTTCGCTTATTTCATATTACAACAGTGCCTTTCACCTGCATTTGTTTTCGCTGTATGCGTGACCAAAGGCCGCCACGAAGAGCACTTCGCGGGCGCAGGCTTAGGGCGCGGTCACCCAATATCAGGTTAAAACAATTGATCTTGACAGCGAATCTGCTTAAACCGAAGGTTACACCTTTAGTTGTGTGCAAAGAAACCTTGCTGAGCGATGACGTTCCCATACGTCGCCTAGGAACGCGTTGCCAGCTGCGTCAACTCCTCCTCGCCCACCCCCTCTCCACAGCTGTGCGCTCTACCTAGATCTGCCCCTTGCTTGCCACCTCGCTACATCTGCGCGGTCGGCCCAGCTTTGCCGACTTCATCACTGCGCACTCTGCCCAGCTTTTGTGAGCCATGGCGCCGAGGCCTGTGTTCCCGAGTATAGCATAGAATACCGAAAGGGTGGGAAAGGGATTTGAGGGTGAGGAGGGAAAGAAGGAGACGAAGGGGACCAGCTCTGCTGTTTCCTCAGTATTCACGCCACTTGTGCGTAGCTGAGCCATTTGTAATCAACAACCATAATCGTCCGCCACATTAGCCATTAATCGGTGAAGCCTTATCGATGAGAATTTTTTTCGTCGACTTATCGATCAATTGCCATTTTGGCAGACGCATTCAATATTACATTGTTTTGTTTCGTGGGGTAATTAGTGCGTATCACGAAATGATTATGAAGCGCGCGGTAGTGGAAGATTCCGGGAATTTCGACCCGCTGGTTAGTTTAACGTGCACCTAAACTTAATTAACTAGTGCCTCTTGAATTTTCGCCCTCACCGAAAGTGTGAGCGCCGCGGCCGGGATCGGTCCCGCGACCTTCGGGTGAGCAGCCGAGCACCGTAACCACTGTACCACCGCGGCGGCTGATATTTCAAAAAGGCTGAAACAATTTATACTCATGCGTAGTTTATACAATTCCATCTTCCAAACAACGAGAGTCCGGGCTCTATTTATGTGCGTGGAAGACGGAACAAAGATGAAAAAACACGAGAGCGTAAAAGCTTGATCAATCGTATTTGCTTTGTTAAATACTAACTATAATTGGTGCTAATGAATAGTCAAGCTATAAACAACCTATGACGTAAAGCTAAACAAGACAGGAATTCAGGCGATGATGGAGAGTTTAAGTGATCAAAAATCATCGAACCAGGAGTGTTGCTCGGCGTAGTGGAAATGTGAATATCGCGATGAAGAGGCACTTATGGAGAGCATATGACGAGGTTCAAAGCGTGGGTGTCAAGCCCGGAAACGCCAAGAAAATTTATGTTCTGTGATACGTTCATTTCTTTGTAAAGATGATCGTCATATGTGACAGAGGGTCGTGCGTATGATCCGTTTTTGGTCGAGTCGGCACAGAACTGATTACGCATTTGAAAGCCATCTCTAAGACGAGATGTAAAGCCGACATGGAGGATAGTACATACAAGAAAGATTTATACTCCGCGAAAATTTACTCCCAAACTCGATTTTCTGTATTCACGGGGTGCGCCGAGTGTACTACCGTTCCAGACGCTGACGAACACTAGGAAGAAAGTGGAAGACGCCATGCCCATGCTGTCCGAGAACAACGTTCTAGGGAAAGCCGCAACGTGCAATAAAACCCTGCGCTAAACGCCTCACTTAGACTACTCCCAAGGAATATTTGGTGTGGAGTTTTAGCCTGAAGACATAGATGCGTCATCAAACGCGAAATTTTACCGTCGGCGTCGCGCGGTGTCAGGATGAGTCATACAAAGATAATCATCACGTGATGACTTCACCATATGACGTTAAGATAACCTCAGTGATCGCCAAATTTCGTGACGTCATTACACGTCATCAGGACATCAGTGTGACGCCACGTGACTTAGCGTCACATGAGCGTCACATGAGTCACGTGACTTAGTGTCACGTGATGACGTCGCCTCACGACATCGTAGCTTGGTCAATAGTGGTCCGATCACAGAGGCAATGCGAAACCAGGTGAGGTGCGTCCAATCTTGGAGCCAGTACAAAACCACGTTAGGTGCAGAAAGCTTTCGAAAGGTGGCGGGGCAGGATGGATACAACGACTGAGAAGAAAAAAAAAGATGGCTTTCGCCATCGGGTCGTTTTAAGTGAATGCATCAGCAACCCTGTGAGTTTTCGTTAGAAGAAGCCTGAGGAGCTTCAAAGCAAAGATAACTGTCCCTGCCCTGCCCTCTATACTACTGCTTCCTTCACTTTGTAGATGGCAAAATGCTGCGTTTAGATGCCTGAGAATTTCTATGCCATTTGAACGAGAAGACTGTCTGTCCATTGGTCCTTATGTCACGTAAGACGATCATCGCTGCAAAAGTTAAGTAAATCTATAAAATAAACCAAATTGTCTGGTAGTGCCGGGTTTCTAACAAGGCACCCTCGCTCAGAAGACGAGTGCCTTAACCGCTGGGCTAAAATACGCCTTTCTTGCTTTTATTTTATTGCCGGTCGTCGACATGTACACTGGCGGTCAAAATATTACAGACCACGGGAGCGCATGGAAGACAGCACCGAGGCGCCTTCTCACGGCTGCTTGCGAAGCTCTAGAGCGCGAACTGCTCTCGCGGATCCTTGTTTACCTGCCGGCCTGCTCGTTCGCTCGTTTCAAGTGCGCGCGCGCCGGAAAGCCAGAGAAGTCGCAAGGTGCCACTGCTGCAGTTGCCGCGGAAGCACCGAACGATGATATCTTCACGAAAATACGTAACCTTGTACTGGCAGGGCTCGGTGCGCACCGCACTCCACGCTTGTTCCCAGACGCTTTCCAGCGTGAAAGATACGCTTTGCGTCAGCGATAAGATTACCAGCAGCTTCCGTTCGCAGAACTCATGCATGCTGCATTTTTTGTGTGATGCTCGGTGCAACTATCCGGAGCCCGTTCATATGCGCTATGAAAGAAAAAACTTGGCATCGACCGGTTTGTAGCACAAACCTACAAGAAAAACCCACATGAGTTAAAAAAATGCAAAAGAAAAATCTTGAAAGCTGACGAAAAATTTGTCCAGACCAGGACGACGTTTTCGCCAAGCAGAAGAGTTTTCTTTTGGGGAAATCGCTCGGGGCTTCCGCGGTGACTGCAGAAGAGGCACCTTGCGTTTTCTCTGGCATTCTGGTGCGCACGCACTTGAAGCGAGCGAACGAGAAGGCCGGCAGGTAAACAAGGATACCCTAGAGCTTCGCAAGCAGCCGTAAGAAGGCGCCTCGGTGCTGTCTGCCACGCGCTCCCGTGGTCTGTAAAATTTTGACCGCCACTGTACAACAGCACAATTTTCATGAAAATAGAGGATACGCAAGCAGAATACAAACTGGTGGCCGTCTGTAATTATGGCGTGACTTTGACATCTTGATATTTCTTGAGCGTTTTAGGGTATTCGACGTTGGCCAGCAACAATCGGCCGATACGCCTGCAAATCTTTTGGCTACACCAATGAGGTTAATAAAACTTCCTTGAACGACCCCCAAAGACGATTCTGCCTGGCTTCTCATTCATTCATTCATTCATTCATTCATTCATTCATTCATTCATTCATTCATTCATTCATTCATTCATTGTTATGGCTATCGGTACTTTTGGTAAATCCTGCCCCTGGTTTGGGGGCAGATTTTGTGGCAGACAGTTTCATCGGCACCATTCCAAGCATTATCCTCATGTCGTAGTCGTTTGATTAAAGAATAAAATGGAAACGTAATTTGCTATTTTGTAGTGCATTTAACTGCCCAGGTCATAAGTAGATTTTTTTGAACAGGCAGTCGAACCCTTAGATAAGCTAGACCTTCCACAGAGGCTTTGCAGGATGACTGAAGCGACCTGTGCCTTCTTAGAATTGGCTCCATCGACCGTCTGCTGAAGGCACACGGTGTCAGTTCCGTCCTTACAAAGGCTCCCTTTCGTGGCATCTTTAGCGCAAAATTATTGTGTTAACTTGAAGCCACATGCTCGGGTACGTAGACGGAAGCACTGGCCAACTGAGTAATGTTCCGTGCAGCGAATTTTCCCTTTATTGGAGAAATTCGACCCGTCACTATGGACGAAAGGGAAAAACAATATATTTGAGATATTGCAAGAAATTTTAGGACGGGTGAAGTTCTCTTGTGATCACCAAAACGTAGGGTTTACAGTGCGCTTTCGGCTTCTGCAAGCGATTCTGGCGTTTGCAGTACCCAAAAGCCTAGTCCTTGAGATTCGTGCCTGATAATTATGTGGAGCGATTTCTAGTTCTGGTGTTTGTAGTTCACTTCGGGTGACTCGAAACCCACGTATACACTTGAGTAATGAAGCCCACGCTTCGGGTTGTGCAGGCGCGCAGGCGCTAGTTAAGATTTCAACAGTCGTAAACGGGTCACACAAATATCTATCTATCTATCTATCTATTACAATATATATATATATATATATATATATATATATATATATATATATATATATATATATATATATATATATATGTATATATATATATATATATATATATACACGTGTGCATGTGTTCGTTCCTACCAGTGTGCCCGGAAATGTGCTGGAATTTTTCACGAAGTATGCATGGAAAATGCGCGAAATAAGCAATTTTCATGACTCGGAATGGGAAGTCTACGGACCATTACGAAACATCATCGAGCCAACTGATCTAAATCTATGCGTGTATTGCTAGGGGTGTGCCAATGGTGAATTTTAGTATTGAATTGAATACGATTCGAAGAGCAATGAAACCGAATCACATACTGAGTAGGAATCAGATACTATTCCAGTAGTATCTGGATAAACCATTAATACAGTTGCCCTAGGAGAGCAATGTACCGTTTTCCGAACTGTCCGTTTGTACCGTTTTCGGAACATTTTATTTTAAACAAATATTCACTAGACTTAACAAACGAACATTACGGCAACCTTTAACCAACAAAAATAGCCCAGTATGCAAACTGAGGCATGCTCGTATAAAGCAACAATTAGAGCTTCTGAAATATTGCGTAATTGCAGGTGAAATCCAGCAGTGGCTACAATATTCAAGATGACACATCGTCAACAGCTTTTAAATAGACTTGATATATAAATATTAAACAAAATTCATATCAGTCAATACAATCACGAATAGCGGAGATTTAAGGAAAAAGACTTTGCTTCTGTGATCAAAAAAGCATCGGTATTTTCGTAAAACCTGAAGCACCATGCCCCTTGGCACTTCGGTTATTAAAACACGACACGTCACCCCTCTCTCTTGCGACGTTTCATTTCTGTGGGGTTTATTCATCGATGCTTAATATTCGAAAAGTTTCGTTGCTTGTAATATCCACTATTAAATTCGAATACCGAATCGAATAGAACGCTATTCGATTTGTCATTCGAAACTCTCGTACCTTCCCGGAGCCCTAGAGTAATGGCCTTTTTACTGCGCAGCTGTTATGCTTTTCCTCATGCTTTTACGCGTTTCCAAAAACAATTGTCATCCACGAATGTCCTCTACCTTCAAAACGCGTGCAACGCAATAACTCGGCGGACGAGCTCTGTTCGTCCTCTTGTTCATTGTTCTGCTTTCTTCCCGAATATGTGCGACCGGCGTCCGCTCTCCCGCTGCGCCGATTTGTCCGGCGTGGGATGCAATAACTCGTAGGGGCGAGTGACCGAGCACAGAGAGAGAGAAAGAGGGAGAAACAAAGAGATAGAGAGATATATAAAGAAAGAAAGGGAAGAAGAAAAAGATAGAAAGACAGAAAAACAAATAGTCAGAAAGGTGAAGACACAGAAATAAACAGACGCAGAAATGAGACTGAAAAAACTGTGCGCAAGACAGCAAAACAAAGAGAGAAAAACAGAGTAACAGAAAGGCATAGCAAGAAAGAGGGCAGCGATAACTAGACAGAAAGAGAGAGAGAGAGAGAGAAAGAAACGGAAGAAAGTGAAAAAATATAGACATAGCTACAAAAGATAGAACGAAATAGACAGAGCGAGAAAGAAATAAATAGAAAGAAACAGAGACAATAAAGAGATAGAAAAAACAGAAAGAGAAACAAAGAGAAAAAATAAAGCGAAACAAAGAACGACAGGCGGATCCGTTGTCACCACCACCACCAGGATTGGCACCACCAGTGCGAAGCTACCTTCATATCTTAAATTAACTAGGTGATCCAGAGTGGCTGCCAGAATCATGGAGCGGACACTCGGATCGCACAAACCGAATCTGCCAATGAAACGCGGGAATGCTCCACGTGAGCTCACGCCAGAAGATCTTTTGCTCACGTCACTGAAACGGGTTCCGGAAACCATTGCTGCTTCCGCTTTGTACATTTTCAAGGCAAACTTGGGCTGTGTTCCATTTATGGACAGTATCGTAGACAGTCTACGCTGACAGCTTAGAAGGCAGCATCGAGCCCCGGTACTCCGAGAAATTTAACGCGTCTCGATGACGTCTGCGTGACCTGACGCCACCTCGCGTCGACAAGAGAAAGCTGAGAAAAAGAAAGTAACTCTTATTATTTACCTTCTTTCGTGTCAAATCTGCGAAAAATTGAACGTAGCTCACATTTAGCGCCTGGAAAAGCGTCTACTTGTGTGCAGACGACCATACCGGCGAGATCAAAGCTATCCGACCACCTTGTTTGGACAGCAAAGTAGCCTTATCGTATTTGCCTCCGATGGCGTCTTTTCGAAGTTGTCTATTTTGACGGCTACGTGCGAATTGGAATAGGACTTAGACGGCCGCTGTCTACTTAGCTGTCTATTTAGACGTCTGCGGTGAGTATTGGAACACACCTTTAGACGCCGCAAAGCGCGACTAGAGTGTACCAGAACAAGAGAGTGCTTGAAACGGCCGCAGCACAATGTACAGAAAGTGAAGCTCCAAGAGGGTCATTTCGCTTGCGCGGCTGCGATTGGTAGTCTGCAGTGTCGTCCTTTAAGAGTAGCGCGCGGCTCCACCCAAGTGGTGCAGGGGTAGAATGGCCACTTCCCACTCAAAATGGCCAGGTTCGAATCACAATCCTAAATGGTGGGGTTTTATTCTTAGTGTCACCTTTTATACTTTCCTTTGTTTCTTAAAACTAGCTTCTCTTGCTATGTATTGCTACAAAACGTAACGTAATATATGAAATCTCGGTTCGAGTCATATATTTGCAAAAAACGCCAGGCCTGCGCTGAAACCGCAGCACAGTCACAGCGAAAGCTGGAAGAGCGGCGTTTCTAGAGCCCGCTGTAAGCTCTCTTGGGGCTACAATACAAGTAGACTATAAAGGTACCCACTACGCCATAAATCACAATTTTTTTGAAGTTGGGAAGCACCTACTAGGCCACTATTCGTCATTCTGCGGAGAAGCGAGGCACCAGCTACACGTCTGTAAGGCATTATGTGCACTTTGTTGACGCGACGACTGATGACGATGAAGAATTATGGCTCAGCCCTTTGTAATGGGTTGGAAGCTGTAAACGGCCCACCAGTTATGTAATTTGCATTGGGTGACGCCCGCTCGCTATTTTCCCTCTCCCGTCACGCTGTATGACATACGTTGACGTGGGAGAGAGACGGGGGGGGGGGGGGGGGGGCGAAAGAACTTTGCTGAGACCCCGAGGAAATGGATCATGCGCTCATGGGCTTCCTTGGCAACCAATCCAAGTGCACTTGTGAGGAACCCACTACGCTATAAAGCATTGTAATTTTACTGAGACCCCGAGGAAATGGATCTGCGCTTATAGGCTTCCTTGGCAACCAATACAAGTGCACTTGCGAGGAACCCACTACGCTCTAAATCATTGTAATTTTTGAGAAGTAGGGCAGCAGGCACTGTGCCATTTTTCGTCATTTTACGGAGATCCGTGGTACCTGCTAAACGCATGTGAGGCATTATGCGCACTTTGTTGATGCTGTGCCCGATGACGACGAAGAATTATGGCAGAGATCTTTGTAATGGGTTGGAGGCATTTTACAACCTACTCGTTGCGCAATTCGCATTGTGTAACACCTGGGGACAGAATTCTGTGTTGTGCGACGCTTGGTGCTATTTTACTCTTCTACCGCGCTATATTGCATATGCTAATGTAGTTCCTTCCCGACATGAAGCCTGTATAGGACCTTTTTGCAAAGCAGTTTCAAGCACCGGCATGGCTCGGAGGTTGAATACTGGGCTCCCACGCAGAGGGCCCAGGTTCGAACCTCGTTCCATCCTGGAATTTTTTTCTTATTTCGCTTGTTTTTCTTATTTCGATCGATACTGGTTACGGACACCGGCGGCGGCGGCGGCGGCGGCGGACAACTACGTCGCCAAAAACGGCCGGTGAAATGATCTCATAACAGCTTTCGCTGTAAAAAATTTCGGAGGCCATACCTTACGTTTTTGTTGAATTCCGGGCGGTGGCGCTACGAATAACTACGCTCACTTTCAAATTTCTTCTATTTTACTTTTTGAAGCAGCATGTAGCAACTGAAGGTAGTTATCAAAAAAAAAAGGAAAACTAATACATCTATAAACAGTGACATAAAGAATTAAAAAAATCGGCAGATCCCACGCCTTGTGGGAATCGATGTAATGCGAAGCAGCCAGCAAAGAGCTGCATACATCGCCTTGTTTGTCTTTGAGCCAAATGAAATCATTCATGCCATGGCACCTAGTCCACCATATACCGCATGTTTGCCATGCACGCATGCATGCACAATCTAGCATACACCATGTCAATGAAACGCGAGCGAATGGCCGCGAGTGCACCATGAGTATAGAATGTAAATCAATGCCATACATGACATGCCTATCATGGTTTTCATCTTACCACCTGTCACTATGTTCATCATACAGTCACATCGCGCAATGCCAGTTTTGGTGTATATCAAGCTAGCGAAACGGCCGCGAATGCACCATGAGCGTGGCATGCAAATCATGACATACTGACATGCATGTCATAGTTTGCATATTACTACCTGTTATTCATGCTCCTCATACAGTCACATGGCGTAATAACCAATTTTGGTGCATATCAATCTAGCGAAACGGCCACGAGTGCGCCATGAGCGTGGAATGTAAATCATGTCGCACATGACATGCATGTCATGATTTTCATGTTACCACGTGTCAGTTATGTTCGTCATACAGGAATGTCTCATCATACCAGTTTTCGTATATATCCCTTCATTTAAACGGCCGCGGCGCCCAGAGACCATGTCATGTAAATCATGCTGCACATGACATGCGCGTCATGATTTGCATGTTAGGACCTGTCATTATGTTCGTCATAAATTCTTGTCATGCCGTACCAATTTTGGTGTATATGAAATTAACGGAACGGCCGCAACAGCCTAAGGCCATGGAATGTAAATCATGCTGTTCATGACAGGCGTGTCATGATTTTCATGATATGACCTGTCATTTATGTTCGTAATAAGGCCATGTTATGACACACCAATTTTGGTATACATCCGATTAACGAAACGGCCAGGAGAGCACAAAGTCGTAGGCGGCTAGATAGATAGATAGATAGATAGATAGATAGATAGATAGATAGATAGATAGATAGATAGATAGATAGATAGATAGATAGATAGATAGATAGATAGATAGATAGATAGATAGATAGATAGATAGATAGATAGATAGATAGAGTAGATAGATAGATAGATAGATAGATAGATAGATAGGATAGATAGATAGATAGATAGATAGATAGATAGATAGATAGATAGATAGATAGATAGATAGATATAGATAGCTAGATAGATACGCTCAAAGTCGCAGAAGTTCGCTAAGAAATGCTTCGCATTTAAAATCCACCATCTACAGCTGCGATTCGAACCGAATGGGAAACGGTAATTCTACCCCTGCACCACTTCGGCGGAGCGGCGCGCAACGACACATTGCCGATTGTCGCAATGTGTCGTTGCGACAATCTGCAGCGCCACAAGCGGATTGACCCTGTTTTAGCTTCACTTTCGAAGTTCGTTCCCAGCACTCCCCTGTTTTAGTACACTATAGCGCGACACAGTGTCTCGCAAACTGACGGAAGTGACGCATGGCGCTCGCTCTATTTCCGACCGAATCCGCAACTTGGACAGGTCAAATTATATCGGTCGCGAAACTTGGAACGAAAAGTGGTCGAAAACCTATTGCCACAGATATCACGCACGCTGTACGATTGAAGTAGAGTGACTCTAATTGAAATTGCGACTAGGTAAGTAGGGGGCCAATAACGAAAACCAAAAAACTCAACGAAGTTTTTTTTCGAATTGAATATATGCCACGGTAAACTAAAGTTTACGCTAAGGTTTATCTGACTCATGGCTAAATAGTTGATCGTAAAATAATTGACAGTGCAACTGGTTAAACACGGGCAGAAAAAAGAAAAGGACACCGGGCTGAACCCACAACTAAATTTATTTTTGAAAGGAAGAACATAGAGGAAGGAAGCAACAACAAGTGCATAAGTCATCCTTCAATCATTCTTCTAGATGAAGAATACAAATATCTGTTAGGACAAGACATGATTATTGTTGTGTTGCGGCACATGTGGTCGGTCTTGATGACTCATTGATCTGTATATATGTACTTCCTTTCAAAAATAAGTTTAGTTGCGTGTTCAGCGCGGCGTCATTTTCTTCTTTCTGCCTGTGTTTAACCCGCTGCGCTGTAAATTATTTGACGATGAACGTCCACCAACTAGCCCAACTCGCGATTCTGCTAAATAGTTGATTGCCTCATTTTTTGGTCGAGTGCTATAAATGAGGGGCGTATGCAGGCAGTTTGCTATGGGGGGTGCGTTTAGTTCGTTCGCCGCATTGTCGGGTCAACGAGGCATCGCTCACTTTGCAGCATTGGTTTCATGTGTATCTTCCGCGGGTTATTTATTTGTTTGTGTTCTTTACTGGCGTGACACTTCAAAGAAACGGAACTAGCTCACAGAATGTTAGATAACCGCTCCTGTAACTGCAGACTGCTTTCGCTGGCGCACGGCCAGCGTGCCCTCGCCTTTCGTCATGGTGAATGCGGCACGCTAAGCGAAAAAAGGCTGTACTGAATGGTTGCAAAGTGATACTACTGCCAACGCTGCTGTCTCGCTCCAGTGGTTTTCCTCGATTGGGCAATGTGAGTTTTTGAAGTATTGGGCTATTGTTCTCTTGAGCCTTTGTGTCATAATTTCTTCATGTGCAAAGTATTTTGGTGTATATTGCAAGTACACTATTTGGCTAATAAAAATTTGGCAGATCCCACCCCTCGTGGGAATCGGTTTCATGCGCAGCAATCGGCGAGTAGTTGCATAGAGTTTCATATAGATACACTAGAGGGAACTCTGGCGCTAGTGTCTATGGGAGCTGCAACGCATGGCGCTTCAGCCAGCATGGGAATGATGGGTAGTACACAGATTTGTCTCAACTTCGTTCTTTCGGCTCCCTTTGGCTCCGCGTCGCCTGCAACCGCTTTGTCGCAAACGAAGTTCAGCAAAAGTCAGCAGTTCCACTTCACCACTTTAACTTCTTTAGGCTCACCAATTCAAATCTGGTCACGAAGTTCACAAAGATCCATTCTTTTATTCGAAAGAAAACCAAAACACAGCAATAAACAAAGCCACAAGTGCGTTCGAAGCCCGCAAGTACGAAGACTAGGCAAATCCGTGTACTACCCATCATTCCCATGATGGCTGAACGATCGCAGCGCCAGAGTCCCCTTTAGTTAATTTTAGGAGACTTTATGAGTAGTTGTACATGCTGTATTTGTAGCTTGGAGTTAAACGTTACGAGGCGGATCGACGTGTTTTTGTAAGCGTAGTAGTTGTGCTCATCGTAGCTTTACCAGGCACGCCGACTGCACTGGCGTTTAAAGGGTAACTTATGGTCTGACGCAACGTCAGTACTCACTTTATCGAAAGAAAGTGCATTTTAGGCAGTGCAACTTGACTAGTTTTGCACTGCCTCCGTGATCGGCCCGCCTTTGACCAAGTCACGACGTCATGTGGTGATGTCATCATGTGACGTCATGTTAGGTGACGTCATGATGGCAACATGATTGTCACAAATCATGGCCATCTGTGACTCGATTGGCCTTTCGAATGCGTTGTATTCGACGTTTTTAAAATAATTCGACAGGACGAGCATCTAAAACGCTACAAAGGCCAATAGTGCAACTTGGATAGAATGGGGTGGCTAAAACTAACGCTAACATCGTAACAGTAAGCCTTTCGTTAAACTTTCACCGATATACGGTTAAAAAGCGAGCGCATGTTTATTCTAAAGAAGATTCGCATTTCCGCACGAAAAAGAAGTATACATATCCGTGAAAAGTGTCCAGAACAGTGTCCAGCCTTTCACAACTTCGCTTCCAAAACGGACTTCTTGCGTAGTTCAGTCGCGTACGCCGGAAGCGCTATAAATCGTCCCCACTTCGGCCTGCGATATCCTCGGTGATTGACTTCACTTAGGAAAAGTTCTTCACGCTGTGCAGTCGCCACGGCCGCACCACACCACTCGTTGTGAAACTCCCGTCGTTTAGGCGTCGTTAACACATAGCTGTGAACTGGCACCCGAAATATTTCGATGATTCAAGCATTCATGATGATGAAGCGCAACATTACCGCGATCAGATGTGCCGTATTGAGCGACCACAGAAGAAAAACAAATAAACTAGCTACCCTACCCTCCCCTCCTGTTAGCCTTCAGGAGGTGAGGAGTACCGCTGCTGACTGCAATGGCGCCTCTTTTACCGACATGCCTGCGGTCCCATAACCACTGAAACAACAACAACAACAACAAACAAGCTATTGAACAAGCGCGTAAGAAAGCTGCCACCTCGCCGCATTGTGATACTATATCTCATTTGTTTGTTCTTCCTTTCAATTTTCAATAAAATCTTGTGTATTCGATATTCGTTTCGATATGTGATATTTGTGGCCACTGCTCGGCGCTATTCGATGCCATTCGAGAGGAAATTTCACTATTATCACACCTCTACTCCTTAGTGATCGTTCAGGAAACGTTAGTTTTTTTTTATTTTCGCCGACGGGTTGGTATCTGCAAGCGATCTCTCTGACCCATAAAAAAAATTAAAAAGGCCTTGCAGCAGTTTTTCAAGCAACCGTCGAATGGCTTTATTAAATGAGTTTATTGCCTCACGAATCGACCACCGTAAACATTTAAAGAATCCCTCAAGAGCGAGCAGACTTGGAGAAATTTGTCGCACGCTGTAATTGCTTTCTACCTTCTCTCGTCCCGACAAACGCGCTGGATGCTCAGCTGGGAGGGATGACACGAGGGAAAGAAGCTACGTCACGCGGGCGTCATGACCTTGAGCACTTTCGGTTTTTTTTTCCTTTGAACGCGCGGATTCCTTTCAGTGTGATCTAGGGATGGCAAAATCGATGAACGACTAATCGATTAATCGGTTAAAGGTCCACTATTAATCGATTAATCGTCATCGATTTCCGCCTTTCGATTAATCGAATTAATCGATTAAAACTATTCGATTAATCGATCACGGCTACCCCAACTCCCGCCCCCAACCTCGCCCCTTGGCCGGAGCGCATGACTGCGAGGCGCGCTATCCTGAGACGCAGATGCCGTGCACATCGCCTCTCTTTCACTGCTTTCTTTCGCTACAGCGCATATTTCTGCGCTAGCAGAACGAGCCCGGAGCTGGCGGCGGCCATACCCCAATGAACTCGCCCTGATCTCCGTCGCGTACGGCGCCCAACTCCAAGCACTTCCCAATGCTTCAAGCCCTGGCAGGAGGCGCCTCCACCCCATCGCGGCAGAAATTAACTTGCCCGCTTCTCTCCAGCTCGCAGTCTACTGCTGCTACTGCCTTCACCTCCTCTCCCTTAAGCTAGTCGAGCGTCACCTGAGCATTAGTGATCCGAAACTATCGGTAAATTGACTATCGATAGCATCGATAGTTTCTTTCAAACTATCGATAGCGTATAAACAAACGATCGATAGTACTATTGTCGACAAACTGTCGGTAGTGCAATCGGTAGTACCACCGTTAATATTACTAGCGATATTGCTGCCACGCGTGTTTACTGCTTTGTTTTGATGTATTCGGGTTTCACTCACAAGGACTGTTAGCAACGTTTGACGCAGACCGCACCGTGCCTTTTTTCGCATGGTGGATGTGTGGCGACCCAAAGAAGGTGTCGGTTGTCGCCGAGCATCTCGGGCAACTGATATTTCTTCGCTCAGTAGAAAAAAGCATGTGGTTCGGAGCAGCAACCCCATGAAACAAAACAAAAGGGGACTGTTGAGAAAGTAAGCAGCATGGCGATTCGCCAACTTTCAACAGAGAAGTTTACTCTTTTCTGTAAATTTCATACGTGCCAGCGCATCGTCTTGTTGCTTATTTTGTTCGTGTTCGTTTTTTGCCGCGCTGTTTCATCGTGTTGCCGCATAAACGCATCTCTCCTAGTAGTTTTCGTCGCCTGTAGTGTCAATCGCAACTTTCTTTGTATTTTATTCAACCCTCACATTTTACTCGTTTCTTGTGTAATTACGGCATTGTAATATGCGCTGCTTATTTCCTGACTGGTTCTTAGTGCCGTTCTGTTTTACTCTTTAGCAAATAAAATATTTGTTTACCAGTGAAGAGAGAGAAAAATATATAAGGCAGAGAGGGTGGCCTGACCTAGTACGCCCCTGCCCGCTATACTCTGCACTGGGGGGAAAGAGTGATGAAGTACGATGATGGGGACAGGATTAGGTAATCCGTATATAATTAATTAGACACGTTTGCTAGCGTTAAGAGGACAAGGATGCTAGTAACCATATTTTATTATGCTGTATACCAACTAGCCCAACTGTCCGTCTTATAGGGTATATACCATTTTCATAATTATTCAGCTAGCTTTCCTGCGATGCAGTTAGCCCAATTAATGGCAGCTAGTCACTTCTTCAAACGGAGTGTTCAAGCGCGGTTTGCTTGCGCTGGGACGCGGAATATGTAGACTCGCCTCTCTTGACACGAACACGCATAATAGACAGCACGTGCAACCTCGTCTCCACTTGAAGCACCAAGTTGCTGCCATTAGTTGGGAGAAAATGTAGCACAGGAATGCGCACTCGCGAATTGTGAAAAGGGTCTTATAGACCCTTTGTGCAATCCTCAACTTTACGCGTCGGTTTACCGAACGTCCAGTATATTGAAGAAGTGACCTTGTAGCATTTAGTAATACTGTATGGTCGCATATTTAGGGAGAAATACAGCTTTCAGGTAGAGGCCCCGTCTTCTGCTGTGACAGGAAAGAAGGACAGTCGCGAAATTTATGCTGTAATATCTGATACACTAGATAGCGCTCACAGTTCAGGAAGTACGCACGATTGAAAAGGTGCGAGTGGCGCCGTGTTAAGGCAACGATCAGATGAAGCCTGCGGAGTAGCGCTGCTGTTTATTCTAGCTGGGAGGGAAAAACTCATGTCACTCTATTTCCCGCAGTTGCCTGTACCGATGGTCTGTTTGAGGCCAGTATGTTTCTGCTTAATCTCTGCATGGGTGACCTCAAGGGAAAGATCGCGTCAGTCCGTAATTATAGTATTATGTAGGGCTTCCACAATATCTAGCCGACAAACCGAGAAAAGATGCCGTGCTTACGAGAGCGAGCGTCTCATTTAATTCCTCCTCGTCTCTCTTTTACCTTTCTCGAGATTTCCTCACCCTCCGCACACTGCATGTTTCAGCTACGACTTTCCAACCAGTGTAGTCTCCGAACGCGCCTCCGGTTTCGATGAGCTCGTAGGCAGGCTTTGAGAAAATACGACCTGCTGCCGAATAGTCCAGGGATGATGGCCACAGATTCTTGAATCCGCGACATCAACCAACGACGACGGGCCCCTTCTGTCCAGTGTGCGAAAGTTCCCACTTTCGCACACTGGACACAAGGGGCCCGTCGTCGACACTTTCGAAAGTGGAAATTTTCGATCGTCAGCGCGTCTGATAAAAAGATTTGAGTCCATATCAAATACGAGCCATGCCTCTCAAACAAAGAGATATCGGTTTCAAAGCCCCCATAAAAATGACGATTAATCGATTAATCGATTAAAACATTCCACCAAAGCAATTATTCGATTAAAGGCTACATCAATTAATGGTTAACGATTAATCGATTAAGAAATTTAATCGACCATCCCTAGTGTGATCGCGGGCGGGCGCGCTAAAGCCCCTTGATCTCGAAACAGCGACACCTCCTCCGCGCGCCGTTTTCCCTCTCATTCTCCTCGGATTCTCCCCTCCCCCTGACCGGCGCATGCGCACGGAACGCTGAACCCCTCCACTGGCTCGCCGCAGCCGCATGAGGTCATGCGCGCGTTGTTAATCGGCCCCTTGAAGCATCAAATGAAACCTGTCTCTTAAGCATAGTCATGACGAAAGTGGGCTTCCGATGAACAAAAGTGCACATTTATTTCTCAAGACGCCTTCGTTAAAATGTAATAAGCCTTCGAAAAAGATCATATACCAGCTGGCGGCTGACCGGTTAACCCTCTCCGTCGCCGCCTCGGCTGTCCGTAACGCGGAAGTGTATTAAAGCGCATATAATGTACCAGCATAAAGTAACACCAAGCACTCCTGTCTCGCACCCAGGCTGCTGGCGAGCCGAGCGGATACTCTCGCACCCAGACGCTGGGCTGACCGGCTGCCGAGGCGCGCGCGGGCTTCACCAAGTAAACAGGGCAAGCTGCAGTTCTGAGGCTTTAAAGTGCGAAAAAGTTACCCGTTCACGCCGCTTCAGCGTGTAAAGCTCGTCTGGGCACTACTGCGTTGTCTTTGGATGCCAAAACAAGTCGCGCAACAAGAGGATTAGCGTTGTTCTGCGACGATTACGACGCGCCACGGAAATAGTGCCGGTGTGGTGTTTTCAGCTTCGCCGCGAGTGGATAACTGTGATCAAGCAAAAAACTAGGAGCCGAGTGAAAATGCGCGTAAGTTACACTAATTGCGTGTATCTGCAGCGTGATGCCCACCTAATTCATTTTGCGAACCTGGTTTGCGTGACACGCAGCTGGGTTGAAGGCAGGCGCGAGCTTTGTGTGGGTTGCACTTCATACCTTTGAGCGTTTCCTTTGACGAAGTCTCGTGCAAGGTAGTGCTTTCAAGCCCAAGCAATCAGCATGCTTTGCCACTTTCACGAGTATAAGCTTTAGTGATTTGATGGCATCCACGCTTTCGAGATTTCGTCTTCAAAAGGTAATAATGGCACGGTGCTCCTCAACAGCTGGTCAAATTCGTGCTTTCATTGCAGCGTTTGATGTCCCCAAATTTATTTGGACACGAGGCATCCAGCTGCACATAATACATATATTGGCACGTAAGTAACAGTACTCGCGCCAGTGTCCTTTACGTCGCAGGCGTAGCTAACCGGCTTAACTAAGAGTAGCACAGTTTCGCTTGTAAAGCATCATCGTTACAAGAATAAAATCGCGCAGGTAGCTTCCAAATGGGATCGCTGAATGATACTGCAGGTTACTCTCGATAGCACGCTTGTGAGCAAGACGCATTATTGTAGAGCGCTCGTGAACAAAAATTACGTTCCGCGAAAACCCGTAAAGCGTACTCTAATTATTACGCGATGCATGCTGAAATGATCACATTCCACAAAACTTTGTGCACAACTTGTAAATGGCGCAACAAACATCGTTTCACTCTTTCGCGAGCTGCACTGCAATTACGATTCCGCGTACCACAGCGAGAACGTTTTTTTTTTACAAATGTAACAGCGTACGTATCTGACGAGGTGGCTTCCGCAGCTCACTCAGCAGGTACTGTATACATTGTGGACTTGCATGAGCAAGATGTTCTTGATGTTCCAATAAAATCAGCGAAAATGTCCAGGCTGGAAAAGACGCGAAACACGCTCTCCGACGGGCTGAGTTTCGGGAGTTACACGTTTGCTCTGTGTAGCGTCTGCTGGCGTGGCAGCCCGCGCATGTTTTTCGTCGCGTGTGCGATAGATGGCGCGACGCGCGAAGCAAATATGGCGATGCGCATGGAATTCTCTGTGTTCTGGTCTAGAGGCGAGAATTTTTTTCATAATTGAGGTCTTGATGAGCTCAAAGAAGGCACCCAAGAAGGAATGTGGTGGTTTACTTAAATTGAATTGGCCAAATGTGGGCCCGAAGACTTTTTGTGTCAATGCCGCTGTCACACGCACGCACACGATACGCACGGAGGCACACACACACGCTCATACACACGTCATAAAGACACGCACGTAGATACACACGCGATGCAGACACGCACGCACATAGATACACACGATCATACACACGCGATACAGGCACGCACGCACGTACACACGCAATATAGATACGCACATACACACGCGCATACACACGTGATAGAGACGCACGTGCGTGCACATGCGAACAGACACGCATGCACTTACATACACATGCGCATACACAGGCGATATAGACACGACGCACATATATACATATACACGCGCATACAGACCGATACAGACGCGCACGCACATACATGCAGACGCGATACAGACACGCACGCACATATATACATGCTTATATACATACATACAGACGAACTACATACACACGCGATGCAGACACGCGCGCACATACATACGTACGTACATACATACATACATACATGCACACGCGATACACGCACGCACATGAATACACACGCGATATGGACACGCAGGCACATACATACACATTCGATACAGACACACACGCACATACCCAGCGATACAGACATGCACGTGCATGCACAAGTGATAGACACGCACGCACATACATGCACACGTGCATGCGCATGCAATGCATGCACACACGCACATACATACACACGCGATACAGGCACGCACGCACATACATACACGCGCGCGAAAACACACAAACACACGCACGCGCAGGCGCACATACACACACGCATACGTGCGTACACGCACACACCGCGAAGACACCTACACAAACGCACGCACATGCACTCACACGTTAACACGTGCGCACGCGCACATACAACGCAGGCGCACATATGCACACATACAAACACGCATACACCTGCACACACCCGTACACACGCCTGGAGGGTCGACGCCTGGAGGGTTCATGCGTGTGTGAGCAGCTGAAAGCGCGCGAAGTTTGCTTGCGCTCGCTTCTCGTGACGTCGGGGTCACCTGACTGGGAGGTGACGCGCGTCGCAGCCATTCAGCGTTGCGGATGCGCCAGCTCCGCGAAAGAGAGGGTGAAGAAAGAGGAGGTTGACGGCGCGGCGAGGGCGAGGCGGTGTGGATAAAGGATCGCCGCTACTTTCCAACATCTAGGGGCTTTAGGGCGCGCGGGCACGTGGTGGCCTCTCACGGCGGCCTCAGTACTGAGCAGCTCACGGGGAGAAAATCAGCCAATGGCCGTGAATTTGGGTATTGGCCCCGAGGCCCCCACTGGAAACGCCGGCGCCACCGTCGGCGTGACGTGCTTGGCAGGATCACGTGGTCTCAGCGGTCGCGTCGGCTGCTTGTGGCGCACTGCCGCGTGCTTTGAAAACGAGTTTCAAGTCCCACATGCACTGCGGTCTGTTCAAATTCGGAAGTTTTCTCTCATTTTCTACTCAATTGAAACCATTGTAATAGAGTGGCTGCCTCCAAAGGCGACGAACATGGGGCTCTACCGCTCGGTGCCGCAGTGCCGCGCTTACGCAAAGGAGCCCAGTGTCAGCCTGCACACTGGTAACCGCGGGACAAGAAACAGCGTGAAGCATGGGTTGTAAAGCTAAGAATCGGCAAGTAGCCATCCGCTACGAGTCTTGTGTACAACAGCACTTCCGCGACGAAGACTTTTGTTACTGCGTCGGGCCTGCGATGTTCGGTGAGTAGCAGACAGCGCGCACTGAGACGATGGCTCGCGCGCGCTTCCCGCCGGCAAATGATGCTTATCTGCCACAGGACGGTAAAAGCGCTACCTTTTACCACGTGCGATGCCATCTGAGAACCCTCCAATGCGACCTCTTGATCGTCGGCCCCGTGTCAGCGTCCACAATATCGGCTGCAGACTCGCAAGTCATTGTTTAGATAAGTTGAATTAAAAAACGCACAGGGTCCCTTATGCATTCGTTAAAGATGACTAGAAGGCGAAAGCCATCTTCTTGTCAGTCGATGTACTGATTCTCCCGCGCCCTCCTCCAAAAGCGTTGTGCACCTAACGCGGTTTTGCACGGCGTCCGTGACCGATCACGGAGGCAATGCAAAGCGACCATGACGTGTGAATACGTCATCATGTGACGTCACATTATATGACGTCATGATGACGCTACATATTTTGGCGATCTGTGACGTCATGATGACGTCATATGGTGACACCATCACGTGACGATTATTTTTTGCATCACTCGTGTTGACGCCGCCGACGCGGGACGCCGATGGGCAACCTTCCCATTTGATGAGGCATGCATCGCTTCATAAGCTACATAAATTTTGCATTGCCTCCCTGATCGGCCCACCGATGATCGGCCCACCGGCCAACCCCATGTATTTTCTTGGAGCCTCATTTATTTACGTGGGAAAGATGCCACCTTGTTGGCGTTAGACACGACACTGCTGCCAAAATTGCTGTGGTACACGCCAAATAATATCCTGTTTTGCGGCTGCTGGTTGCTGCAATACCTTCTATTTTATTCACCGCTATTTCAAGTTCATGTGGGTCCTAGTTCACAGCCGACGTTGCAGAACAAGTCCGGCAAACGTGACTGTATTTTTTTTTTTCCTAAGAGTCGCGTGCTACTACATGCTCGGTCTCGTAGACTGGTTCTCCTTCCACCAGCAATCTCGAAGTGGTGAAGCTTTGGTCTATGAATTTGTTGATCACAGTGAGCGGCAAGTTCACTGGAATGCAAGCGGAACGATAATTAAGGAGCATTAAAAAAAGGCGTCGCATTTGCTCACGTTTTGTGTGAGCACGAACAAACGAATGCGTAAATAAGGAACGAAGCAGGCGGCTTTGCCCGCCTGAGAGACCGATCAATACGCGTGCGAGACAACTTTCAAATGACCTTGAACGTACCCGAATTAGACCGAAAAGAAAAAAAAAACACTGAATCGTCGGGACGGCAGACCACGAAGTTGCCATGCTCACCGAAGCCGTAGTTGCAAGAAATTGTTTTTGAACTGCCTCTGATAGCGTTCCGCGCAACAGTAGTTGTTTGTTTACTCACAAATTCTCATATTTTGCTGCCTAAATTCACAGCGCGGTGCCCAAACCGCTCGTAGCAAAAGCGAACCACAGTACGAACATACTGCAGACGCTCATACATCAGAGGCACCGTAGTCTCGCGAACCCGTGCGATCGCTGGCTTGAGGCTTCTTTCTGTTATGCTCTCGTTTGGTTATACAGGCAGTCCTACTCTAACGAGATTTCACATAGTTTGCACTCAGCGAATGACTACCTTCACGTAAAAACCGGTTCAAGGTCTCCAACACGTGACAGCGTGAAGCGGGTTGCTCGGTTTTCTGCAAAGAGACCCGCTGTAGACTACCTTGCGCTTTCATTTCGTCGAAAATGATTATCTTGACAGTAAAGAACACAGTTCATTTCGAAAGGACTTACGAAATGCCCTGAGGGCTTCCGCGAAGTGTGTTTTGTAGAGCGCCGACAGCAAAACCTATGGGACGCGCCGGCGGTATCCTGCCTAGCACGCAATCGAGGCGCGTCCGATAGAGGGCGACTCCGTAACTCCTCGAGGCCATATGGCGTGGTCATTTGTGTATATGGCATCATTTGTAGAAAGAAACGCACGAACCTGCCGAGTTTTCTGAACGACAGCTGCTCTACCCCACTCTCAAATAGCTCACGGTAAAGGACGTATCATGTGACGCTTAGTGGTCAGACGAATTAAAAGACTGTTTGAAACAATGCATAGCGGAGAACGCAAGTCGGGACGCCGTCCCGGGTCTTGCTCAATTCGTCGGACATATGCGCGTGCAATGTGGCAAAACAGGAAACGTCGCCAGCATAAATGGTGGTGCCGTAATTCGTGTTGTCGCCTTGCTTTTGTGCGATTTTAGAGCGTAGCTCTTTTGTTAGTGCGGGCGACGGTTCCCGACGTTGCGCGTTCATTGAAGTGAGTGTAGGGGAGTGGCTCGGTGAACAGAACAGCATCGGTGTCGTCCCATTCTCGGCGACACCAGAGGTTTCCATGACAGGCCTCGGCGCGTATTGCAATAGTGCGTTTCACCTGCCTTGTGTTCCAGCTTTATGCGTGACCAACGGCCCCCACGAAGAGCACTTCGCGGGGCGCAAGCTTAGGGCGCGGTCACCCAATATCAAGTTAAAACAATTCATTTTAATAGCGAAGCTGTTTAAGCCGGATCCATTGTCGATACAATGCATTTCAGTCCCTTAAACATGTCCCCTGTTCAGTAGTGTTATGACGGTTTGCGCATTCTCCCTTCCTGGCTTGGCCGCAACAATCCTTGAGCATTCGTCGCATACTAAGAAAGCTGAGTTCTCCTCACGCCTTCGCTTTTTTTCTTTAGCTCAGCGAAGTCAACATGGACGGTCTCAAACGGCACACTTGCGTGAGGTGGGATATCATAGTGTCCGTTTTCTGCTTGTATTTAGCCTTCTTGAGTTGACAATTGTGACAGGAGCTGATGTAATCGGCGACATCCTTCTTCATTCCTGGCCATGTAAATCGCCTTCTCAATTTGTAATAGGTTCGCCAAAACCCATCGTGTCCTCCTGAATGTGGGCTGTCATGATACAGCTCAAGGACCTTTTGTACCAACGTAGGTGGAACCTCCTATGGGCATCAATTGCTCTGTACCTTCCCAGAGCTTGAGTAAGTTCACACTTTCCTTTTTCCCCGCCACTGATTACAGGAAGCCGAGAAAGTGCATCGGCATCTGACAATTCTTGCGCGCTTCTGTGTGCGACTTCAAAGTCAAACTGCTGGATTTCACTGATCATCGGGCTATTCTCCCTTTTGGTTGTGAAACATTCAGCAAATGGGTAAGTGTCCTGATGATCAGTGAATAGTTTGAACTTTGTACCTTCGATGTAAGATCGAAATATCTCATTGCTAGAACAACAGCCAGTGCCTCCTTCTCTGTTGTGCTGTAGTTCTGCTCTGCCTTCGTAAACGTATACGAATAGTAGCCAATAACTTGCGCTCCTCTTTCATGTTTTCGCTGATACAGAACAGCACCTGCACCGAAGTTGGAAGCATCTGTCGTCAGTTCAAAGGGAAGAGTGAAATCGGGTAGCGTAAGGATCGGATCTGATGATATGGCTGATACTAAGTCATCGTAAGCCTTTTCACATTCATCAGTCCAAATAAAATCTTTGTTCTTGTGAAGCAAATCGTTCAATGGTTTCGCTCGGGCCGCAAAATTTTTTATGAAGTTTCTGAAGTGTCCAGCAAGTCCAAGGAAAACTCTGAGCGCGTGTACACTATCTGGCTTCTTCATGTGCCTTACGCGCTCCACGGATTCTTCCTTAGTGCTTTTAGTAATCCATCCAGGACGCGTCCAAGAAATGTAATTTTTGTCTTGAAGAACTCACTCTTCCTAAAATTTACTTTCAGTTTAGCTTCGCTCAGTGCGATCAAAACAGCAGTCAGATGTTCAGAGTTACGTTTCATCTTTTGAATAGACTAATATATCGTCGAGTAGACGTTGCAAAATACTCCAAGAAGGGTTTCAAGACGCCATTCATCATCTTTTGAAACCAGGCAGCGCTGTTCTTCCACCCGAAAGGTAAGCGGTTGTACTCATATATGTCAAAGGGAGTGACAAAGGCCGTGTACATTTTATATTCCTCTTCGAGTGGTACCTGCCAAAATCCTTTGCAAAGATCTATTCTGGAGAAGACTTTGCAACCTCCCGTTTCCTCAATTATTCCATCAATTCTTGGCATAGGAAAAGGGAATAGGTCCGTTTGGTGATTCAAAATTCGGTAGTCTGTACATAGTCTCAAAGATCCATCTTCTTTAGGAGCCAGCGTAATTGGTCAGGCGAACGTAGACACCGATGGTCGTATTATGCCAGCATCTAACATCTTTTGGATCTCACTTTTCAACCAAACTTTCTTCTCGCGTGACATGTTGTAAGGCTTTCTCCTGACCGGTGTAACGTCTTTCAGCTTGAAAGGAACGGAAAATTTTGTTTTGCTGGTGGATAGTTGCTTAAGCAGACAAGTTCGGGGAACTTGCGGCGGACGTCGTCTTCACATGTAATAAGGCGATCTGCGATACTCAATGAGGCGCACGTCTCTTTCGCCACAGTCACTTCATCATTCCAATAAAGGTTTAACTTTAGGGTCTTCATATCAGGTCGGGAAAGCAAAAATTTGTAGTCGCATCCTTTTACTACGAGAGCGTCAATGTCAGCATTCTGGCCTTGAAAAGAGACACTTGTTCTCACCCATTTATCGTAAATTTGTCTCGTCCATCAAAACTTTGTACTTGTACCGACCTCCCTCGAATAATTTATTTCCTCTTTACAAGTGCCTCATTTATGACAGACACAGATGCCCCACTATCTACGAGAGCATCAACATCTTCACCATTTACCTTTAGTTTGATATACAGAAGGTTAAGGGCCGTTAGAAAAACAGTCTCCAATTTTGTCGTCAGGTGGGACTGTGCACCCTCTTTTATTCGTTTTTTGTTTCAGCTGCATCTGGATGCGAAGAAGCCATATGCTCTTGGTCGTTACTGGCATCGGAGATTACATTGACCACTCGGTTTCGACCATGCCAATTGTCAGGATCACGTGACCTGCAAGGTGTCCTGTCGGGATGGTAATCTGGCCGACGTGGGTTCTGGGAAGTCGAATCAATTGAGAGTTTCCTGAAAGAAACTAGAAGTTCCTCGACAGTTTTTGGCGATTGCACTTGTGCCTGCCACTGGAGTTCCTTAGGAAGGCCGTGAATAATGATCGGTACTATCGCCGACTCCGGAAGTTCTGGGTTTGCCATTTGAAGAAGCCGCCTTTTCTCATAAAAATCTAGGGGCTTTCCTGATCGAAATTTGTAAAAAATTGCTCGGTCCCACCTTTCAACGGGGTTTTCGTTGAAAGCTGCTAGGAAACTGCTTTTCCATTCATCCCATGTGTCGGTCTCGTGTCCAGCGTAGGGAAGCTCGTACCACTTTCGAGCCAGTCCGGCAAGGAATGGACGCATGTTCCTGATGCGCTCACTGGATTCTTGCCACGAGTTGTCCTCACACGCGTGTTCGTAGAACTTGATCCAGGTGTCCGGCCTTGTGCTTTCACCATCAAATGGATCAGGCTTTGCTATCTCCTTGTTGGATCTTTGTTGTGCCTGGATGACGGCAAGAAGACTATCCATGAACTGCTGCTGTCGCTCTGCGTGCTGCTGCTGACGGTGGAGCATTTCCATGAGGCATGAGCCAACGGAATAATCTTCTTTGCTTGGCGCAACGCTTGACGATGCTTTCAAAAGCGGCCTCATGATGTATTCTTGAAACTCGGAGTACTTCAGTTTCATCTTCACTGATGGTTGGTTGTCGATCTCCTCCGGCGTCTTCCGGCTTTCTGAGCGACGAACTCACGTAGTTCGGAAGTCGTGACACTTTCAGGCAATTCATACGTTTCTTCATCCACGTCTCACGTCGAAAAATATGGCCTGTCACTTGAACTTCGGGATAAAGTCAAAGTTATCCACATAGTTGCGTTCTTAATCCAGTCGAAGACCGCGCCAATGTAACATTCCAACACTGACTAGACAGACGATTTTTTTCTTCTTCTTTCTCTTTCCCCCCCCCCCCGCCAAAGCAGTTCTTCGTCGTCTTTGAGTCGCTACAGTTATGCCGTTAGTTGTGCGAAAAAAAAAAAAAACTTGCCGAAGCGATGACGTCACCGTGGGTCGCCTAGAAACGCGTCGCGAGCGTCGCCAACTCCTCCTCACCCACCCCCTGCCCACAGCTGCCCACTCTACCTAGCTTTTCCGAGATATGGTGACGAGGCCTGGCTTTGCAAAGTAGTATAGTATAGCCAGGTAGTGGGAAAGGAAAGTGAGGCTGAGGTGGAGTCACGTGAGGCTGAGGAGGTGGGAAAGATTGAGGGGAATACCTCAGCTGTTACCTCAGTCTTCGCGCCATTATTGTGTAGCTGGCCCAAATGTTAATGGGCCAGCTACGCAATCGTTCGCCACTTTGCCATTAATCGCTTAAGCCTTATCGATCAGAATTTTTTCGTCTATTAATCGATTAATCGTCATTTTTGCCGGGCGTATTCAAAATTAGCTTTTTTATTTCGTGTGAGTTAACGTACGACTGGTCGATATGATTATGAAGCACGTGGTTGCGGAAGACTCCGGGAATTTTGTCCAGCTGGGTTATTTAACGTGCACCTAAATTCACGTACACGTGCCTCCAGCGTTTCCTGCTTCATCGAAAATATGACCGCCGCGGGCTGGAATCGAGCCCGCGGCCTTCCGGTCAGCAGCAGGGCACCGCCACCGCTTTACCACTGTTGCGGGGGATATTTCAAAAAAATCTGAAGCAATGTATACTCACACGTCGTTTATCCAGTTCCAACTTCCACACAAATGGAGTTTAGGCTCTATTTATTTGCTTGGAACACGGCAGAGAGATGAAAAGCGCGAGTGCGTAAAAGTTTGATGAATGTTATTTATTTCTTTAATAGTAACTATAACTGTTGCAATTCAATAGTCATGCGATCAACAACATAATGTAAACTAAACAAGGCATAAATCCAGGTGATGATATTGACTTCAAGTGATTAAAAGCGCGTCGAACCATGAGTGTTGCTGGAGCATATTGTAAATGTCAATGCCGCTATGAAGTGGTGCTTATGGAGAGCATATAACGAGGTTCGAAGCCTGGGATGAAGACCAGCGACGCCCAGAAAATTTCGTTTCTTTTATACATTCATTTCTTTGTAACGATGATCGTCTTACGTGTCAAAGCGTCCGGCGGTTGGACCGATTGTCTCGTTGAGTCGGCATAGAGATGCCTACGCATTTGAAAGCCATCCGTAGGACAATATTTAAAGCCGATATACAGTATAGTAAATACAAGGAAAATTTATACTCTGAGAAATTGTGCTGAGAAATGGTTCCTAGCGTTCTAGACGCTACGAACGCTAGGTAGGGAAAAGGCGGAATACGCCAAGCCCATGCCCCCCCCCCCCCCCCCCCCCCGAAAACAGCGTATTAGGCAAAGCCGTAACCTAAAAAAAAACGGCAGGCCTGCGCTGAAACCGCAGCACAGGCACAGCGAAAGCTGGAAGAGCGCCGCTTAGAGCTCGTTAAGCTCTCTTGGGGCTACAATACAAGTACACTAGAAAGGTACCCACTACGCCAAAATCACATTTTTGTGAAGTTGGGAAGCACCTACTAAGCCATTATTCGTCATTCTGCGGAGAAGCCAGGCACCACTACACGTCTGTAAGGCATTATGTGCACTTTGTTGACGCGACGACTGATCACGGTGAAGAATTATGGCACAGCCCTTTGTAATGGGTTGGAATCTTTAAACGGCCCACCACTTATGTAATTTGCATTGGGTGACGCCCGGTCGCTATTTCCCTCTCCCGTCATGCTGTATAACATACGTTGACGTGGGAAAGATACGGGGGGGGGGGGAGCGAAGAACTTTACTGAGACCCCGAGGAAATGGGTCATGCGCTTATGGGCTTCCTTGGCAACCAATACAAGTGCACTTGCGAGGAACCCACTACGCTATAAATCATTGTAATTTTACTGAGACCCCGAGGGAGTGGATCATGCGCTTATGGGCTTCCTTGGCAACTAATACAAGTGCACTTGCGAGGAACCCACTACGCTATAAATCATTGTAATTTTTGAGAAGAGGGCAGCAGGCACTGTGTCATTTTTCCTCATTCTACGGATAGCGTTGGTACCTGCTAAACGCATGTAAGGCATTATGCGCACTTTGTTTTGCTGTGCCTGATGACGATGAAGAATTATGGCGGAGCCCTTTGTAATGAGTTGGAAGCATTCAACAACCTACTCGTTGCGCAATTCGCATTGTGTGACGCCTGGTTACAGAATTCGCGTTGTGCGACGCTTGGTGCTTATTTTACTCTTCTACCACGCTATATTGCATATGCTAATGTGGTTCCTTCCTGACATGAAGCCTGGCCCAGGTTCGAACCTCGTTCCATCCTGGAATTTTTTCTTATTTCGTTTTTTTTCTTATTCGAGCGATACTGGTTACGGACACCGGCGGCGGCGGCGGACAACTACGGCGCCAGAAACGGCCGGTGAAATGATACAACTACGGCGCCAAAAACGGCCGGTGAAATGATCTCATAACAGCTTTCGCTGTAATAAAGCTCGACATCTATGCATCACTCAGACATCTCCGAATAGATATTTGGCGTGTAGCTTTTTTTCTCACAACTCTGCTTGAGGAGGCTTAAAACGACCATAACTTTCCCTGCCTACCCTCTATACTCTTGCGTCCTTGCCTTTGTAGATGGCGAAATGCTAGTGCGCAGGTATTTTTATGCCGCCTCAACGAGAACACTGTCCATCTGTTCGTCCCTGTGTCACGTAAGACGATTCTGGATGCAAAAAAACACATGAATGTATAGAGCAAAATGAATTTTTTGGTGATGCTGGGTTCCGAAAGAAGGCCTCCCCGCTCCGAATGCGAGTGCCTTCCCGGCTAGGATACACCCTCTTTCTCGCTTTTTCTTTAATTGCCAGTCCTCGACATGTGACACAGCACAAATTTTATGAGAATAGAGGATACACCTAAATTAACAGTAGTGGCCGTCCGTTACTACGACGTCACTATGACATCTTGAAATTCCTTAAGCGTTGTCAATGGTTCGACCCTGGCCAGCTACAGTAACTCTACGCCTACGCATCACTTAGACAACTGCATTGAGGTTATGAAAACCTACCTGGAAGACTCCCAAAGTATTACCAACAAGCCCAATATCAAACCTTGTCGTATTGGCGATTCTCCCAAAATTTTCATTAATTATTAATTAATTAATTAATTAATTAATTCATCGCTATGGCAATCAGTGCTTCTTTTGGTAGATCCTTCACCTTGTTTGGGGATGAAGACGTAGCAGACATTTAATCGTCGCCATTTCAAGCATTTTCCTCATCTTGTAGTCGTTTGCCTAAATGATGATGATATCTGGGGTTTAACGTCCCAAAACCACGATATGATTATGAGAGACGCCGTAGTGGAGGGCTCCGGAAATTTTGACCACCTGGGTTCTTTAACGTGCACCTAAATCTAAGTACACGGGCCTCAAACATTTTCGCCTCCATCGAAAATGCAGCCGCCGCGGCCGGGATTCGATCCCGCGACCTTCGGGTCAGCAGTCGAGCGCCATAACCACTAGACCACCGTGGCGGGGCCCGTTTGCCTAAAGGATAAAGTCGAACCTTAATTTAATTTCATAATACACTGGTTTGTGCAGTTTAGAAGTAAAGCCACTTTGCACAGTCAGCCGAACTCGAGATATAACTAGACCTTTCACGGAGGCTTCGCAGGTTGACTTAAACTAGAGGCACCTTTGCACTGTTGGCTCCATCGACAGTGCGCTTGGATATTCGTCTGTCCTCTATTCGCCTTTTCAAAGATTGCGATTGTAGTAGCAGCAAGCGTTGTACCCATGGTTGTACCCCAATAATCTTTCGGCCACTTCATATATCATTCTATAATACAAAAGCGTAAGCCTTGTTTTTGTATTATCTCAGAGTAAGTAAAGTATCTTTTTACGTGTCCGAACAAAAAGCGGCGTGTAGATATCAAGACCACCTATCATAATAGGGAGTTTAACTATTTTACTGCCGGAAGTTTTGTTTTTTTGGCACTGCTGCACACTCCATGTCGCGCTTTTTTTTTCAGCACGTTATGCGGAAATTTGCGGTTAGATATGCAGTAGGATACTGTTGAGGACATGTAAATATTTTTATGAGGATTTTGTCATCAAATAAATGTAGCAGTCATTACAAGCCGTGAATGAATTGACGAATTGATTTTTAACATCAAATAAACTAAAAGTATATAGAGAGATAAAAGCAAAGGAAATGCAGGGAGTTTAACCAGGTTGTACCCGGTTTCCTACCCTACACGGAGGGAGGGGGAAGGGGAGAAAAAAGAATAGAGATAGCGAGGAGGAAAGAGGGAACAAGTAATACGCGCGCACACATCAGCGTTCACCACACACACACAGACAGTCACAACCGAGAAATATTTATTATTCTATAATTCAGAGCAGCTGGGACACTAAGTATCCATTTTACTCGTAGTTCGCATTAGTGAAAACCTCCTGCATTTCTTCTGTCCAATAGCGCGCGCACGTGGCACGCTGGCTCGCCATTGCGGCGCTAGTGGCACGTTGCCAAATAGACGCGAGCCTACGTTGATGTGCAAGCATGCGCTCTCCCTAATGTAAAAGATTTCAGTACAAGTTATATTTGTTTATATGCTCTCTCCATAGACGGCGCAACACAGCCGCATTAATTTTTTTGCAAAAGTTTATAAAGTGGGAGGGAGTGATTTAAATGAGGCAAATTGAGTATACTCGCCATTGACAGGGCTTCTGCGTGAGTCGTCGCCCGAGTTATCTCGAGATTAGCAGTGAAAGGTTTAAGAATAGCGTATGCATAACTTTGCCTGAGCCTTTGCCGCCACTGCGCATGCGTCATACCCTATCCTCTCGCGGGCCCCCGTTAAGTGACGGAAACGGCGGGCCCCCGCAACGACCACTATCTCAGCGTACGCTATTCTAAAGCTGCCTGATCTTGTGTGTAGCATAGAAAGGGAGGGAGAGAAATAACGTTTACTTTGTGTGTCGGCAGATTGGCAGGGGGGCCAACCCCATCTAGATGGCGGCCACGAGCCCTTGGCCTTTGGAGGCACCCTTGGCCTGCTGGACCGCCATGAGTTGGTCATCATATCATAAAAGGATAGTTATTTGATGTATTTGGCTAAACACACACAAAAACTGTCGAAAATCAGCGGGGTACTCGAGAAGGCTTTTCCTCCCGAGAATGCTGGTAGGCTACGTCGGTGGGCAAAGCAGGAAGCCGTGCAGCGTCTGTTTTGTATAGAGCGAAAAGGTTTACACTGCCCTTACAAAATCACAGTTTGCTGGCCCGTACAGGGCAAAATCCGCAGTTGCTTGGAAACCGACAGAAGGGACGTATGCCGCTCTTTCTATGTCCTACCGAGTCCGTGACATGCGGCGGAGCAATTGAGAGTGATCAGGCACGCTGCAACTTTCTCTGAAACGGCCAGTCGAAAGTGCGAACCCACTCCGGGTCAACCAGTGAAACAATCCTGCGCTACTGTCGTCCTTGTGTAGCCTCGGCGTAGTTATAAATCCTGCGCCTAATGCAGCTACACTAACGTGAAATTTGAGGAAGTGCGTAGCATGGACACCTTGGTGATCGCGCGCTTGTCAGGGTGGTGGCACCCCCTCTGCACGACGCGGGTATCAGCCAGGTGCGTCAGATGCCTTTTTCGCAATTTCAGGTAATTTTTTACGATTAATACTTAGTAATACCTCTAGTTTATATTATTTCGGGGCTTGTCACTTTATCCTTCACTGGTTTGAGCATTGGTAGCCTTGATTTAAGCCGGTATTGACCCCTGCGTGACCATGCGGCATAATACAGTGGATTGACGACAAGCCGGGACCCTAAGTGCTACGCACTTGAAGCGGATTTGCCGCCGAGGAGCAAGAAATGCTGCTCCAAATCGATCAGTGAAAAACGCCGTAACTTTTGTATGCTTTTTCTGCTACTAACTACTGAGTAGCTGTCGCTTCTTTAAATTAGGGGCCGAGGCCTTTGTGGCACTGGGACTCTTGTTTGCCTCAGCTGCATCTCAATTAGATGGAGTGCCCCGCCCAAGGATTTGGATTGGCAATCCGTCATTCCAGCGCAATAACGCTGAAGTAGCCTTTGGAGAGGGAAGTGCGCTGTGCGATTGTAGAAAAATAAGTGTCGGCCAGCAAACACTTCCGCTCCGCAGGCAAAATTACGGCAACACAGCCGCACAAGTTTAGATCGATTAAAAACTGCCCCAAATCAAATGTTTGAAGTGCAATGCACTTATAGACCGAATGCGAACGGCGGTATGGTCACGCAGTTAGAAGCAAACAGCCACAGAATTCCGCGGCAAGGCCGAGCGAGGCGCCACCATGCCATCATCGGAAAGCTTCTGAGTGTTTCCCCGCCGGCGGGCGGAGGGTCTTTCCCGCCATGGCCGCCACTGAGAGACTCGCTGAGAACGACAGTGCTGGCGAAGAGCGCATTCCGGCGTCAGGGAAAGCGAGCAGAGGAAAAAGGACCACGAAGGTTGTTCAACCCTACTATAGAAAATAATACACAGTAGCCTAACTTCAACAACGTACGAAAAATCCCAATGTTACAGCCAAAGAAAAGCAAGCGAAATGCAGGTATCGATGAGGTTCCGAGGAGCGGTGAGAAAAAATGCTGCTAAAGAGAATCACGGGGACAGGGCGTTCTTTGCACTTCCCAGCATTCACTTAGAGTGGACCTGCCCAAACTTTTCACAGCGTAGCTATTAAGCACGGCGTAAAAACGGCTGTTCCCTTGGAAGAAACCTCGCCCGCCGTTGCGTAACACCCACCGACGCCGCAGCTAGCACCACTTGGCCTCGCCTCGCCATGCTACTGCGCCAGCAGGTGGCCATCATGCCAAGCTGCGCATGCGCCATAGTAAATCTGCGGAGGAGCCGCGTCGAAGCTACCGAAATGACTCTGCATAACCGCGCCAAGTTTAAAAATGAAGACACTGGCGCACGGCCGATTAAGAATTGATATGAGTGAAGCTGGTCGATCCAAGACCCCTTTGTTCGGGCATGAATTCTTAGCAGACATTTGATCGACACCATTACAAGAGTTATTCTTATCTTGCTTGTAGTCGTTTGCTTAAAGATAAAAACTGAAACTCATTTATTTTTGCAGTGCATTTGATTGCGCCGGCTATAAATAAGCTATCTTGTACAGGCAGCAGTACTGTGGATATAGCTAGACTATTAACGGAGGCTTTGCAGAATGACTTAAGTTATTTGAGCCTTGTTACATTTGGCTCCATTGACGCTGGCTACATGATCTTCGTTCCCGCTTTACTGCCCTGTAAAAGGGCCCCGGAACCACCAACAGAGGCTCGCGTGATCCTCTCCGTGCCTTTCCTTTATCGACATCAGCCGTCATGATGTCCCCTGTATGATTAGGTGACGGCGCGAGCAAGAGACGCTGTGGGCGAAGAAGCGCCAGTTTTCTGATAGCAGATGCGCTCGCTCGTTGCGTTTAAAGCTCGGACGCTGACGAAGGGCACTCGGAGAGGTGATAGACGGCCGACGAACGCAGCCTAGCGAGAGAAAGAGGGAAACGAGAAAACGCGTGCAACTGCGCCAGCGTTCGCTGTAGACTCGTGCACAAGTGCGACGCCACAACTAAATTCGACCTCTAGGTGGTTTAGGGGTCCTTCAAAGACTCCCTTCGCTGACATATGTAGGGAAAAAGCATGAGTTGTCTTGAAGACGCACATGTGAGAAGTTGAGGCGGCAGCCCGTCTTCGCCACATGCTCGAGCACGCAGGTTGTAGCGGTACCCGACTGATCTCAGTGTATGTCTAAGCGCGTTTTATAGCGGAGTTGTTATGCTTTTCGTCATGACGGTACGCGTTCCAAAAAAAAAAATTACAGCATATCCACGGGTGAACGATGAGGAGCTTGGGTGAAGCTCCTGAAGCAATCATGTGTACACCGTGAATGTTCAGTGGTTTCGCCCAGCAGTAATCAAAGCGATACGCCGCTTTGATTTTTTTCTTTTTTTCCGTTTTTCCTTCTTTCTTATTTTTTATTTTGTATTTTTAGTTAATTTATTTTTTTATTTTATTTTCATTTATTTTTATTTTATTTTCTGGTTATTTGTTTTTATTTTTAGTTCATTTTATTAATTATTTTCTTTATTTTAAAAAAATTTTCTATCGCTATGGGACAGCGCCATCTAGTATATCGTCACCCAACTGCAGTTTGCATGCATCTCTATGGGCAGATGCATGCAACTGCAGTTGCATGCAAACTGCAGTTTGCATGCATCTCTATGCATCTCTTTGCATGCATCTCTATACTGTTCGTGATACTGCCGGTTACGCCTGACATGGGACAAAGTTAGACTAAGAGGAGCTACGCCCCTAAAACATCATCATCATGAATGGCCTCTACGTTTTTAACGCGTGGAGCGCAATAACTCGGCCTGCGTGCGCTCTTCTCGTCCCCTTCTACATCTTCTGCCTTGTTCCTCGAATATCTGAGCCTTGTGCGCGCTCACCCGCTGCGGCGATTTGTCCGCGTGGGATGCAATTACTCAGATAGGCGAGAGAACGACTGCTACAGCGAGGGAGAAAGAGACAGAGAGAGGCCAACAACGAGACGTGAAGAAAGATAGAAATAGAAAGAAAGAAATGCAAGAAATGCAAGAAAGATAGAAAGACAGAAAAATATACACAGCGAGAAGAAGAGGCAAGGAAACATACAAAAAAGACATGAAAAAACAGAGAGCAAGAAAAAAAGAAAGATGAAGAATAGAGAAAAAAAACATAGCAAAAAAGAGGGAGCGATAAAATGACAGAGAGAGAGAAACAAATGGAGGAAAGTGAAAAAAAATATAGAAAGAGCGAGAAAAGCTAGAAAGAAATCGACAGAGAGAAAGAAATAAGCTGAAAGAAGCAGTGACAATGAAGAGATAGAAAAAACAGGGAAGGAGATAGAAGGAAAGAAAGAGAGAAGGGAAAACAAAAACAAACAAGGAAGGCCGACCACCTCCGTTGTTCCTTCAGGTTTGCCACCACTAGTGAGCAGCTGCTTTAATATTGGAAACTGGGAGATGCAAAGTTGCCGCCGAAACCCTGTATCGGCCACTCGGATTGCACCAAACTGAATCTGCGAATGAAGCAGGCGAACAATCCACGTGCGACCACTGCGTATGTTCTACATGGGCACGTCGCGTTAACCGTTACTGCACACTATTATTTGTCCGTTTTCAAGGTAAACATTGTCGCCGCAAAACGCGACAACAGTTGCTTACAAACTGATTGAAGTGACGTATGCCGCTCGTTCTATTTCCGGCCGAATATGCGACTTGGCGGCGGAGCAAATGACAGCGATCATGCGCAGAGCTAGCTGCTCTGAAACGACCAGCCGGATTCGCCGCCGCGGAGCAAGAAATCCTGCGCGGATAGACTGGTGACATACGCGATAAGTTTTGTCTTATTTTCCTATGGATCAAACCCGACTAGCTGTTGCTTCGTTAGAATCCCCAACTCTCTGTGGCACTGAAAATTTTGTTGGCCTAACCTGCACCATTAAAAGCAGTGACCCACCCAACGATTCGGATCGCAATCTATTATACCGACGCAGGGCAGTTCCCTGTACGATTGTTGAAAAATAAGTGTCGGCCCAGCAGACACTTCCGCTCTGCAGGTAAAGTTACGGCAGCAGAGCCGCAGAAGTTTACATGGATTGAAAACCACAAAAAATAAAATAAAAACTCACAACATCTCTAATGCGTTCCCTAAGTCGACTCGGAGGCGAAAGCCGTCTTCTTCGTTTTCTTCTCAGTCGGCGTACTGAACGTTCCCCGCCAACCGTCCGAGATATTGCTTCAAGTACCTAGAGTGGTTTTGCACTGCCTCCAGTATCGGAGGCATTGCAAGCTTTCTGCGACTCGCCTGGCTTTGCACGGCCTCCGTGATCGGCTCACCTTTGACCAAGCGATGATGTCCCATGATGACGTCATAATACGTCACAAACTTTGGCTGTGTGTGGCATCAAACAGATGATCACCTTTTGCATCGCTCATGTTGACGCCAACAACGCGGGACACCGGTCAATCTTCGCGTTTGATGAGGCATCTAAGGCATCCACTTTAAAGGACCGACAACGAATTTTGGTCAACCTGCTTTTTTACGGGGCGGCAGAGAACTCTCCCTTCGCAGTGTTTGTAGCTGCAGTAGTTAATCCCAAAATCACGTACTAAGTTTACAAGCAGTATATTTCGATCTGAAAGGCTCTAAACACGGACGTACCCGTCCTCCAGCAACGCTCAGAAATGATAGCGATGCCGCCAGCCCTTCTCGAGATTTGTTAATGCTATCGTTGTTCCGCTTCCGCAGGAGTTCTTGTAACTATGCTGAACCACCTTTATTAGAGCTTATGAAATATTTTTGAATATAACAAGCTGTTAAATTAAATGATGGGGCATTATACACCTTCCCTCCATTTGTACCGCGTTGTGTGCGCTTGCGTCCAAGGTTGCTTGCGCCTGTGTGATGGGTGGCTTGTCCGGCGTCGTTACTCATCAAAAGCCGACTCACCAAAAATGTCACTACGCATATGCGCGGCCGCGCCGAGTAGCAGCGCGCGTCATTTCTGAGACGAAATGTAGGTAGCAAAACTGTGTCGCTCCAAAATCTTAGCGATCTGGACGTGCACGGTTGCATGAGCACGCTGAAAAGTTGCTCAAAACGCCCTGACGAGGATGGATCATTCACAAAGTGAAGGCACCGCCACTTTAATACATACTGCTAACGCAGGCCCATATGTTCTTTTATGGGGTAATGCCTTTTAATATAAAGAAACGAACAATATTTCAATACTAACAAAAACATCGTCGACCGCGTACAGCAATGAACGGTCGCGTGGCCGGGTTCATCAGATCGTTCATATACATGGAGCCAGAGGCTCCATGTCATGAACGATCTGATGAACCGTCGATCGAATCTGAATCCGTCGAATCTGATCGCGCGTTCTCAGAATCCTCGACTACCGATCGGCAGCGTTTTCTGACCATTCTGAAAAAAGTGTTGCAGGGCCCCATTAAAGGCAGTTGCACGTGTGTGAAATCTGAGTAAACAGCGGAGATGGCAAGCCAGCCCCACCACCTGGCGAATGCAGATTGAGTTGTTGCTTCATCTTTCTTCATCATACTTTCCTTATGTATTCTTTCCAATGATAATATCTAGGGTTTTACATGCCGAAACCCCGATGTGATTATGAGGCACGCCGTAATGGAGGCCTCCGGAAATTTCGGCCAGCTGGGCTTCGTTAACGTGCACTAACATCACACAGTACACGGGCTTCTGGCATTTCACCTCCATCGAAATGCGACCGCCGCTGCCAGGATCAAACCCGCGACGTTCGGGTCAGCAGCCGAGCACTGTAACCACTGTACCACCGCAGTGGCTGATGTTTCGAAAAAAGGCTGAAGGAATTTTATGCTCATTCGCTGTTTATGAAATTCCACATTCCCAAGAACTAGACTCCGGGCTCTATTTATGTGCGTGGAAGACGGAACAAAGATGAATAAACACGAGTGCGTAAAAGCTTGATCAATCATATTTACTTTGTTAAATGCTAACTACGATTGGTGCTAATGAAAAGTCAAGCTATAAACAACATATGATGCCGAGCTAAACAACCCAGGAATTAAGGCGATGATGGAGACTTCAAGTAATTAAAAGTGTCAAACCAGGAGTGTTGCTCGGTGTAGTGCAAATGTGAATGCCGCTATGAAGTGGGACTTATAGGGAGCATATAACGATGTTCAAAGCGTGGGTTTCAAGCCCAGAAACTCCAAGAAAATTTATTTTCTGTGATACATTTATTTCTTTGTAACGATGATCGTCATATGTGACAGAGGGTCGTGCGGATAGACTGTTCTTTTCGTCGAGTCGGCACATACCTCATTACGCATTTGAAAGCCATCTCAAAGACGAGATGTGAAGCCCACATGGAGATATAATACATAGGAGGAAAAGTTATACTCCGCGAAAATTTACTCCCAAACTCGCATTTCGGTATTGTGTGGTGCGGCGGGTGTAGGGTAAGGCGGGGCAAAATGAGGCGCGGGGCAAAACGCGACATTTTGACTTTGCCGCCCTCTAAAGCTAATACAAAAGTACCTTTTCTTTGTTTCTCTATTTCAGCGATAGGTGCCGGTAGTTTTCGACGTTTTTTGTGTAAAAGTTGACGATTGCTCACAGCGTTCGCGCGGGAAAAATTGCGCGGCTGATGTCAGTGTGTTCGTGACCCGCCAAAAAGGGACGAAATTCTGCTGGGCCAAATTTTCGGATCCGTGCATGAAGCTACTCCGGTGTCAGTACAACAACGTAAGTATTTATATGGTTACTTTATACTACTAGCTACATTCCACCAAAGGTTCAGTTCATTTGGTGCCGTGGGCCAAAGAGCAAATTTTTTTGAATTCGGGCATGTGAGAGGGGCAAAATGCGACAAAAAGGCATTGAATTGCCTTAGAGGGTGTAATATTTAATGAACCATTTCTTTACGCTCATTATATATAATATTTTTTCTTTAGGATGCTACGGAAGTACAAGAGAATATTATCTAGAGTTTCATGGGAGGAAAACGACATGAAAAATGCACTGAATGCATTTCAGGAGTTTCGGAGCAACACAACGTCGGGTTCTGTTTGGATTCAATGCGTGGAGTGCAAATACTGGGCTCATGAAGACTGCGTGGGGGCCCACGGAGTGAATTTGAAGTGCTTCTACTGCAAGAACTCAAAGGATTAAATTTTTTCACACCGTCTCGTTTTGCCTCGCAGGTTGGGGCTAAATGAGACATCTGGTGAGTTTTAGGGGCGAAGCTCCTTAAAGCGGCACCCGTTCGTCCTTCGTAGTCGTAGTGCGTAACCAGTCGTAACGCTAGTACCAGCCAGTCTTGACCTCCAAGGTGGTGCCGGTGGGAGATTTTTCCTGTGCGTTGTTGAACAATAAAAAATTCGCAGCGTGCGCGTTAACTAAAAGCCGAATTCTTCTGTCTCTCATTCCCCATTAGCAGCCATTGGCATGTTCCAGTAGGAAATGTCAGTAGAAGTAGAAGTGTAAGTGTTAGCTAAAAGCCGACTTATTCTGTCTCTCATTCCCATTAGCAGCCATTGTTTACCTCCAAGGTAGTGCCTGGTGAGATTTCTCCTGTGCGTGATTAAACAATAATAATTTTGTTCAAAACGCCGTTGATTGATGAAATAAACCAACGAAGACGCCAGATGTTTTCTAAAAGCAAAACGAAAGAACGCCAGATGTTTCTAAAGCAAAACGAAAACACGCCAGCTGCTTAACGAAAGACGCCAGATGTTTTCTAAAGCAATGGTTTTCTAAACAATGAAAATTCACAGCGTACATGTAAAATTAAAGTGAGCTGCAAGTCGTCATAACTCATCGAACCTTTAGTATAAACGCGCCCCATCTCACGTCGGTGATGATGTACGGGCAGAATTCACGGAAGATTCACGGTTTACCGATGAACCTCCGCAGCTTCGCCCACTCATCATTCACTCCGTGGATATGCCGTGATTTTTTTTGTTTCTTTTTAAAATAAACTTCTGAAAAGTTGCAACATCGCTATATTTATGTAGCACATACCTTACCCAAAAGAAAGTTCCTGCATTGATGTTTTATGGTAACGAGTGAAATAAAATAAAATATTCGCTGTTTTGAAATTTTGTCGCATTTTGCCCCACCCTGCCCTAATACCGTTCCCATAGAGTTTCATACAATGACCTAGAGAGTAAACTGGCGCTGCGATCGTTCAACCACCATGGGAATGATGGGAAGTACAGGCTTCGGATTGGATTGCGTAAGGTAGCGAACTATCTACGGATATTTTTTCTACAGTTTCAGTTTCGTTCTTCGCGAGGCGTGGGTAGTGGGGTGCGTTGCAAAGCACTCAAGCAGTGTCTTTGTTGTTAAAAGAGGCTGAAGACCACTAGATCTCTTGGCTTGCTGCGACGTTGCAGCTTTAGAGGTTGTATTTGACAGTTTTAGCAAAGCGTCCTGCGCTCACCGCTGTGCATAGATGTAGCGTCCCATGCCAGTGCAGGAAATTACACGGAGTTCACGTTTTGTGATGAGCGCTACTTATCAAAACTCTTGCAAATCGACTGCAAAATGACGGCGAAGCTAAGTAGACGCACCGTCACGCTCCTCTGACTCGACTTGACAACACAACGAGAGATGCGTTGGAGACAGACCACTTGGACAGACGCACCTGGCATCGCAGCAGATGATACGTTAAGTGTTTCTCACTCAATACAGCACTGTTATTTCCATTAATAGATAACGCGTACTTTCGAGGGGAAAACAAGCGCGTTTGTTTTCAAGTGTTGTAAAAATAAAATTCATTATTTGGTAATGCCAAATCTAGAACACACTTGCAGAGCAATGCATACCCTGGTGGTTGAATCTGTCCAGGTTTCACTTCCATCTCACCGTCACGCAAACGTTTTGCAATAAGTTTTACATACAAAAGAATGAAGCAAGTTTTCATTGGAAATAACTTCATATCGCTTTGTTTTACACTCGGCAAACAAGAGTCGCGAATCTCAAGAACCTATCTATCCGAAGCAAATCCGAAGCCTGTACCTCCATCATTCCCATGGTGGTTGAAGCGCCGCTCAAGGAATCCGCGTAGACACTATCGCCAGATTCCCCTCTAGGTATTATTGTAAGAAACTCTATGACCGTTCCGGACGCTGACGAACGCTAGGAAGAAAGTGAAGACGCCATGCCCATGCCGCCCGAAAACAACATTATAGGGAAAGCCGCAAGCTGCAATAAACCCTGCGCCTATGCCTGACTTTGACTATTCCGAAATATCATTTGGCGGGGGTGTTAAGGCTGAAGACTTAGATGCCTCATCAAACGCTACCTTTTACCGTCGCTATCCCGCGGGGTTCGGACGAGCGATGCAAAAGATCATCAGCACGTGTTGACGTCACCATATGACGTCAAGATAACTTCACAGATCGCCAAATCGTGTGACGTCATTACCACTTCATCGTGACGCCACTGTGACGTCATGTGACTTAGCGTCACAGGATGACTTCATCTCACGGCATCCTAGCTTAGTAAAAAGTAGTCCAATAACAGAGGCAATGCAAAAGTAGCCAACACAATTCGTCTTGTGCAAGCTTTTGCTTTTAGTGGAATGAAATACGCAGCTCCCTATATAAACCTTCGAAATGCGGAAAACGCCGATATTTATGTCATCCCTCTACCGGTATATAAACAAGTCTTAATACTGCCCATAAGAACAGCTAATGACAAGCTCTTAGCATTAGTAGTCCATATAATAGACTTGAGCTCACAGAGGCTCAAAGAATAGCGCAATGCAAAACGCTGGCGCAACGCCCTACGGGACGGCAAATCCTAAGTAACCTCGACATAAACTACACTACACAACATGGCGTTAAGACAAACATGCCACATGAAACAAGGCAACATCTTGTAATCAAGAGATGTAAACCACAACTACCGGATAGAACGTGCACCCGAGTATAGCAAAGAAAGAGAATAGAACGCTCGAGTACAATGAAAAACCTATTTTTACAATCAACGTACGCTGTCTACGTAGACGCAGCGGAGTACGCGAATTCGTGTGGTATGGCCAATGAGGACCTAGGTAGAGATGGTGGCCTAAGGGCTAGAGACTCGAGTCTAACCGGCAGCGTGGAAGGGCTATTGCAGTGGTAACGGCTTCTACGCAAGGAAAAGATGTAATCAGCGACTGCAAGGCCACAGTGAGAAATGTAGCCAGACGCCAAATCTCGCTGGAAGAACAAAGCATCTTTGTCAACTTTCGAGGCCAAAGTACATCCAAATGATTCTTGCGCCTGCGCACTCCTCTCTTCCTGGCAACGAGGCGGCTGACACCGCGGCTAGAGGACTTAAACGCCAAGCCACTGAGAAACACCAGCTGGAATCAAGAGATGATCGCATGGTTGCCCAGAAAGAAATTACTAACCGTTATCAATTGGAAAGCGCCCGCTATCCTCCGGCGCACCACACAATTAATAAGCAGCAAGCTGTGGCTTGGCGCGTCCTTCAAACAAACACGTACCTGAATCCGTTTGCCTATAGCCATTATTTCCAGGGCCAGTGCGACGACAGGTGCAATAATGTAAATAGGGCGGACCTAGCTAACATTTCGTGGGCCTCTCCAAAGGCGGTCTGACAAGGTCGCGCAACATGTAACGATCAGCATTCGGAGACCGTGCCACTCAGCACACATTCAGAGGAACAGCTCCAGGCGTCTAACGGACCGAGTACGCCCCCAGGGCCCAAGGGCTCCTGACTGATGCCTAGGCTTGGGACCGCATAACCAAGGCCCTCTCAGATTCTTACAACAAGTTTCATCCTCTTCCTCCTCTACGCTTGCGCATAACTTAGACACCTACAGTGAGGTTAAGAAAACCTCTTTGAACAACTCACAAAAGGCGATTCCGCCTGCATTTGTCGCTCATGCATTCATTGCTATGGTTATAAATGCTTCTTAGGTAGATCCTTCTCTTGTTTGGGCCCGAATTTGTAAGAGACATTTAATCGGCACCATTCCAACCATTTTCCTTGCATTTTAGTCGTTTGCCTAAAGGATAAAATTGAAACTGAATTTATTTTTATAGCAGATTTGATTGTGCAGGGTATAAGTAAAGCTAGTTTCCATAGGCAGCCAAACTCTGAGATTCAACTAGACCTTTCACGGAGGTTTTGCAGGATGACTTATTTTATGTGTGCCTTTTTACAATTGGCTCCATTGACGGTGCGGCCAGGCTAGTGAAAGAAACCCACGTGACCGGTACGGCAAATTGAGGCGCCATCTGTTGACTGGGATCAGAGTTAAAATCTGCGTTCCGTCTCTTTCCTCCCAACTCTCTTCAACCCCCTCTCTGGCGGGATCAACTCCCTTATCCTGCGGGAGGCGCGCTTTTCCGCCGCCTGCTGGCGCCGCCGACTTTTGAAATCCGTTAGAAAGTTTCGTTGCCCTGGCGTTGGTAAAGGCCGTGCGTTAGCCGTCGTCGCTCGTCCGTTTCATGGTGCTCGCTCGCTGTTTGTGCTTGTGCGACGCGAGTGTTTTACGACTCGCGCTGTTCGTGCATAGTGTGTTGTTGCTTGAAACTTCCAGAAACAAGTCCCGGAATATATGTGCCGGCCCCCAAAAGAACGACAGGTTGAGCGTGCCCTTTGACAGACAGACAACGAACTTTGAGTCCGCGGTTTTCATTGTGTCAATTTGAATTCACGTCCGTATACCGAGTAGCTGTTCTCTGCAGTGGGGCTACAGTTACTGGTTTCAAAAATGACTGATTTTGAAAAAGGCAGGATGCTGCGTTTAAAAATCGTTATACGAACAAGCAGCGGACATGAAGCCCATGCAAAGTAACTATAGTTACAGTTTTACAACTCTCACAGAACCGCGTGCTGAGTGTGTGCTTTGCATTTGGTCTCCGGGTTAATTAATCCCCATCCCTATAACCACGTTTGTGAGACATTAGGTAGATGTATGAAAACTTATGCCTGCTCTGAGACGAACAAACGAGTTCACTTTTGCACGAATCGACGGCGCTCTTTATCTGATGAAACTTGCCCTTTTCGTTTTAGGTCGTATTTCGGAACGCAACACAGCTGATCGGTGCGACCAGACGAAAGCTGAAGAATTGCAGAATCGCGCACTTCAAGAAGAGGATGCCATGAAATCATCCGATATCAGCCGTTCATTTTCTCCGCGTTTATCATCACTCGTTATATGAAAAATCAAACGTTTTTGGAAATGTAGCAATAAAGTGCGGCCCCCCAATATTAGTTGTGTTATATGTGGAGTTCATTTTGACATCTTTAAAATGGTCGTTACATATTATTCTACTTTTAGGTATCTTCAACTGCTTTCATTGTTTTTGCATTTCAGGAATGTTCAATTTTGTTAGTTATGATAATTTTGTGCAATATCGTGCGCATATATCAGAAGCTGTTCTGCACTTTTGTCAGTATAAATATTGTGTTTTTGAATATGTGCCCTAGTGTTATGTTCTGTTTTTTTTTTCCACTGTTCTTTAAATTCTTAACATTGCCGAGAACTTTCGTGTTGTTAGTGATCATGAACACGTGTATGTTAATATCCTGAGCCTGTATCGCACCACATTTGATAGAATGTTGATTTTCGGAAACGAGGAGAATAAAAAGAGACCAAAGATATTTTGTGTTGCGAGTGCAATTCATTCTTTTGCGTTCTGGCACATGCTGCACGACTGCAGTGTTTGCAGAATGCCTGATTGCAAATTGCGCACATTCAAACGCGCAACGAACGCGCGGCGCAGTACGCGCAGCGGATGCAAAAAAAAAAAAGCGCCCGGCGCGCTGCACGGCGCAGCACGCGGAGGAGGGCGAGGGGGTCATAAAAGAAAAGGAGAGGGAGCCCGCGCACGCAAACAAAAAACAAAAAAAAACCCGGCGCGCGCGAGGGTGCTAGGAGAGGAGGCGCGCGGCGTGTGTTAGTGTTGCCATGACGACGCATACCGTGTGCGCCGCCATTCTGCCGTTCGAGTCTCTGAATCCCAGCCGCCAGGATATTAACTGAAGGGACGTTTGGCGCTGCCAGCGCTGATGTCATGAATTAAGGCATCCTATGGAGGTATACGGAGTAACCTCCCCCTGGTGCGGCTATGCGCTTGCGTGTAGTTGTTGTACTGCCCATATGAGACACCCTTTTCTGATATGTGTAGGACAATATCATGAATTAAAGGACCAGTGACATAATATTTCAAGCACGAGATATTGCCTTCACTCGATAGCTTGGTACGTAAAAGATTTTTGAGCAGAGTTTGAATTGCGTCCGTTGCGTAGAAATTACTTGGAGGGCGAACAGGGTACGAAAGCACAATGGCGCGTTCAGCACCCTGTGACATCGACAATATTATGACGTTTTCAGCTGGCACCCAGGCCACCCCCAGGCAAAGAGTGACGATGCGCTAGTACCGATAACGTGAACGATCTCAGTGTTGTCGTCGTAGTGCCGACTAGCAGCGACGCCTGACCGCGGCTTCACTTCGATTGTCTGGGTTCGTTGTCTCAAGTCCTGCGTCTTTGCCGCACCGCTTCGAATGATTTGTCGTGTGCTCATCAGCGTGTGATAATTAGGAGGGACGATCTAAACTGCATTGCGCGCTAGCGTGTCTATGAAGCAATTGTGCGCGACTTACAACAGTGGCGTTTCAGGCACCGCAAGTAGGAATGCCTTTGTCGCGCGCGCACTGCTGCAAAGTTGGTTTATAAAAGGTTCCAGGTAGGAGTGCGCATGCAATTCGCGTCCCTCCACGCGTCATCGCGATGCATTGAACGTAAGCCTAACCAACGCCTCCACAGGCGCACGCTTTACAGACACAGAAAATGAGGTGTTCTTCGGAGCTTGATGGTCACACAGGTGAAACGCGCCAGCACGGACGCCTAGCTAGGGACGAGACGCGCAGAGCGTAGACAGCGCGTGCGCGTGTGTGAAGGGCGGGGAGGTGGGTGAATGAAGGAGGCGTACGCGGCGTAATGGAAGAATCGGCAGAGGCGAATGGTGTTCCGAGCATTGCGGACGTATTAGATGCGAAGCATCCTATGGCGGAGTTCAATCCGGTGGTGGTGTGAAGCGTGACCACCCTTACTGCGCATGCGCACTCTCCACACTCCCCCTCTCCCCTTCCATACCCCACTCTATTCTCCTCCTCCTACTCTCCACTCCCCCTCCTCGTTTAGATAAAAGGCTCGCGTTAGGTCGTACAGATGCTCAGTCACTGCGCAGGCTGCACCGGTGTCCTGAGTTGCAACGTCTACCTCGATGCCAGTTGCAGTAATACCTTAACGCCTGCGAGATCGCGGAGCAGCGGAAGGCTCGACGCGCCGAAGCGCAACGTAATAATAATAATATCTGGGATTTAACGTCCCAAAACCACAATATGATTATGAGAGACGCCGTAGTGGAGGGCTCCGGAAATTTCGACCACCTGGGCTTCTTTAAGGTGCACCTAAATCTAAGTACACGGGCCTCAGACATTTTCGCCTCCATCGAAAATGCAGCCGCCGCGGCCGGAATTCGATCCCGCGACCTTCGGGTCAGCTAGAGTTCCTGTATATGCTACCTTTAGGTAGCAGAGTTGCGCATCTGTCTTCCAACGCCGCTAGCAACCATGCATTGCGGAGAAGCTGCCGCTTGGGCCAATTTTTTTATTTCTCGACGCCCCGCTGCAGCGAACTGAATTAACACTAGCCATCGACAGCCGATGTTTATCGCCGGTCTTCGACACGCCAGACAGGTTAATCGGCGACACGGTAGGCATGTCGCCTGCAAAAACGAAGTGCGACTTCACCGCATAGCTGTGGTTGCTAGCCGGACCTATGCGCAACTCTGCTACCTAAAGGTAGCATATACAGTGACTCTAGGGTCAGCAGTCAAGCGCCATAACCACTAGCCCAGGCAGCACACAACGTCGGGCCGATATTGGTTTTACGGCGGCTGTGCGCGGCCCCACCACGGGCCAGCATTGCCAGCCTGGCGCCGATATCGACGGAGCCGTTGACTTTTGCCGGCAAAATTGGGCCGATTTTGCCGCCTTTCAGCCGATGTTGGCCTTTCACCGGCAACATAGGGCCGAGTTTTCCGGCGTTCTGCCGTCTTTCCGCCGACAACGGCATAGCCGATTTCTTTCACCGGCAGCATTGGGCCGCGTTTGCCGGCGTTTTGCTGTTCTTCCGCCGATATCGGCTTAGCCGATGGCTTTCACTGGCAACATTGGGCCGAGTTAGCCGCCGTTTTGCCGTAATTTCGCCGACAGCGGCCGAGCCGATGGTTTTCACCGGCAACATTGGGCCGAGCATGCCGTCATTCTGCCGTGCTTCAGCTGACATCGGCGGAGCCGATGGCTTATCGACGATGTTGGAACTTTCTTGTCTCCCTTCAGACAGTTATACATGCCCTGTTGAGAACGTCCTCCTGCGTCGCGGCGCTCCAAGTCCTCGTCACCGACAGAGGTACGGCTTTTACGGCAGAGCTAACGCAAACCTTCTTGAAATAGAGCCACACAAGTCACCGACGGACATCACCCGCAGGCGAATGGCCTCACCGAGCGGCTAAATGAAGCCCTCGCCGACATGCTGGCAATGTTCTGTACGTCGCACACATCACATGGGACGCCATAATATCTTCCGCACATAACCTGAAGTTAACACGGCAGTGTAAGAAACGGCGCACATATGACGCCGTTCAAACTAGTTCACGGAAGCCCTTCAACGACGCTGGACGCCGTGTTGCCGGCCGTCAGTGAAGAGAATAACCTCCACGTTGCGCTCTACCTTCAGCCCGCCGAAGAAGCCCGGCAGCTCGCCCGCCTAGGATACCATCGTAATGCAGTAGAGCATTAGGCGCTTGAATATTTGTAGCTTAAGCTGCAGAATGCCGCTACATGGATTGCTGTACTAGCACAAATAACAAAGTTCAAATATTGTACCGTGCTTATGCCACACGTACGACTCGGGGCGCGAAGTATCGCCGACTGATAGCTTGCATTCTCTTATTAGTTTCTGCTATGACAATGACTAACAACTATCACTAGCACAGTCACTTTTCTACCAAAAAAGGTGGTCTTTAGAATAATAACTGACTGAAATTAGATGGCCACTTCGTTGACCAGTTGTTCAACGCTATCAAAAAGTTGAAACGTTATAACACATACCATTAACTTCATGGGCCAAATTCGAAGTACTTCTGTTTTGTTAATGTTTTTTGCCACTGGTCGGCCGACTTCACTAATGTATCCAACATCACAATTCACCCACATTCCCGCACGAATGCTTTTATCGGAAGAAGTTTTATGTGAATACTAATTCTGTGCATAAATCGAGCCTGTCCATCATATTTATAGCGCTATATCCTTTCAGCCGCTAAATGTGTGGCGCGAGTGCTCATATACTACACGGACAGTTTCTGATCTCTGTGTTTACACATATTTATTCACGCGCGTCTTTGGGTCAAGCGCATTTGCTTCAGTGATGTCCATAATTTTACTTTATGAAATAGTAAAAAGCTGAGCAAGGCGTGTTGCTGAGCTAGCTGGTTCATTACTTGAGAAAAATAGGTATGGTGCAAAAAAGACCGGGCGAAGTGAAGACACGTTTTGTCGTTTAAATGTTTCCAAATAACTAGCCCGCTGACCATCTTTAACGAACTGACAAACACGTGTTTGTCAGTTCGTATTTGCACTTCGTTGCCGTCCATTTTGTGACATACATATTTTTCAAGTAAAAATCTCGGTCAATGATTGCTTCCCACGTGCTTTCAGAAACAGTCGCATAAAATTATTTTATGGCACGTGAAATACGATGAAAAATGCGGCTCCAACGTGGTGTACGCAAAGTTTTCATGTAGCGACATGTGGCAACAAGTGATGCATTGAAAATTCGACGAACGCCTTTCTCAAACGGCATGCCCATAGACATGCTAGGGGGATCGCACACCATTGTGGTAGGCTGAGCCGGGCTTTCAAGAAGGGAGAATTCCAATTTTATTTTCGTCTTCTTCAACCTCTACCCTCCCTCCCTCCCTTCCCCTCGTTCAGCGTCATTGTCGCGAAACTAGCTTGACCAGGCAGGGTAGGGCAGCCGTCCCGACGGAGGGACAATCGTAGCTGCGGGAGCAGGTTTTTTTCACTCCGACCAGCAGAATTCTTCAAGAAGTGCGGTGTGTGGACACGTGTGGTGGAAAGTCAAAATCGTGCACGAGACGGATACGCGGCAGAATTCCGGCATTGTTTTCGGCAGAGATCACCGCAGCGAGAAACCAGTGGCCCCCTGCTTCCACGTTGAACTCGCTCACCTCATATAAGGTCACGTGTTCACTACTGTTACGTGTCATCAGATTTTTGTTCTCTTCTTATCGCGTACTTTCTATTTACCATCGTGTTTTGTGTATTCTGATATGGTGCGCTTGCATTTTTTATTCGCTCGTGTTTTTAGCGATCCAACAGGCACACGTGAGCGGTTTTTATGCACGATTCCTTTCTGTTACAATCTTACCTTTAGATTAGGAATGCGCGCGTGTCTATCTTGTTTAGATGTAGAGTTCATGGGATCTTGTGGTACTGCTCGCAATGTTTTCGCGTCGCGTTCAGTCTATCCATCCTTTTGGCCCTTAAGTTATTACTGAAAAAATTGCAATTTCCGCTTAAAGGATAACGCTAATTTAATTGCCAGTCATGTGTTGCGAATGCCTACCATTCCTTGGTGAACTTAATAAACGTGGGGGGGGGGGGGTGCTCCTCTGCTCAATGTTACCTCACGCGTATACACAATCTTCTAGTCTAGTTGCCACTCTTAATCTCGCTTTTTAGGCAAGCCGCCTAATATTGTCTTTCTTTTCTTCGGGTCCGTCTTTAATCCTACTTTAATGCTGCCTTCGTTTACATCTCCAGAATTTTTTTCGTGATTCGGCACCGTCGTTACTCAAAAGCGCGATACCGTCCGCAAACGCATGTAGCTAAGATATTCTTCGTTAATCCTTATTCCTGTTTCTGTCCGTTCTAGTTCTTTCAATATTATAGTGAATGTGCCGCGCATAACGTTGAAGAGATTGTAAGTCTTCGCATAGGCGTGCGCACAGTGTAGCAGGGGGGCGGCCGTCCCCCGTAGTCACCTAACAAGAGGTGGGCGCAAAGTCTGCCAAACACATTGACTTAATAGGGAGAGGGGTGGCGCCGCGATGAAACTTCGCCCCCCCCCCCCCTCTGAAGGAGAACCCTGCTCACGCCTATGATTTCGCGCCTGATCCCATTCTCGATTAGGACTGTCCTGCTTTTTGAGGAATACGGTGGCTGTGGGGTTGTTTAGATGTTGGCTACGGTATCTATAGATGTTTAGATATTCCTTTATGGCATAATTATTCCGGAACTGCTGGCGTGTGTTCATATCTGTGAATAAATTTGTGTTTATCACCTTGCAAATGTGTTGCTCCTTAATTTCTCAGACGCATGCGTAGTTGGTGCAGCAGGCCTTTCATCAATTTAGATTTGTTGAGACAATATTGACTTCCGTTCTCGGCCTTGCACGGTTCGACAGAATTGTGGGTCTTAATCGCACACTAAGACATCAGTGGAGCAGTCGTTCTAATTAGGAAGCATTTTTCGAATATGGCACCAATGGCAGTCGATGAATGTCGTTGGGCCGCGAATAGTCTATTTAGCGCTGCTGACTTACAGTACAGTAACCACAGTAATACCGAAGTACCGTGGTCGGCACGCAGCCATTTTACTTGATAACACATGTATCAGCCTGCCTGATCAGGTTACTTTACGTATCGAGCAACTACCGCCGGTGTCTCCATATAAAC
>NW_023614299.1:0-60001 GCF_013339695.2 Rhipicephalus sanguineus
TCCTCTTATAAACGCCGCTCGCTCTCGGAGCCCGTGCTTTGGCCTTGACTGTCGCCATAGCGAATTGTCGCCGAGTGCCGTCCAATAAACAGCTTAACAGATACCAAATTTGGTCTCGAAACATTCTGCCCTTCAGCCCTGGACAATTTGCCTTCTTCAGTTTTATATTATTTTAATTAATTCGCTATCGGATTGTTTTATCGACAGTTCGAATAACCTTCCCTCCTAAAACGACAGTGAGAACGCGATTACCGACTTTCGGCGTGCTTCTACAAGATAGCACGCTGAACAAAGACACACGCGCTGTGCGTTGACATCCGGCGTCCGTGACCATATATTCCCCTTTCATCCCGAAGTGTATGGACCTCCCCTTTTAGCGCGGTAATCGCGTTCTCGCCTTTCTCACTTGTTAACTTTCTTTTTGTCTTTTTTTTTTCCCCGTACCACACACGTAGCCCTGTTTCTTTCGCCCCGTCTATTTGCTATTTATTTCTTGCTTGTTTGTGTGTTCTGACCCCGCCTCTTGTCAAGTTCTAACAAATTGCGACACTGTGTATGTCAGTATGTTTGTATCTCCCTCTCTCTCTCTGTCTTTCCTTTTTTTTTGCTGTTGTTGTTGTTCTGGCCCCTCCCCTTGTCCCGTTCCAACGAATCACGACTGTGTGTGAATCTGTGTTTGTATTGCGAGAATCTGCACTTAAACCCGAACGCAATGTCATAATGTCATCTTTGATAAAGGCCGGTCCCCGGCCGAAAGCTCAGAATAAATGTTATGTTTTTCACTGTGTCTTTCTCTTATATATTTTAACTGATAGCCAGGAATATTCTTTTGGAAAAGAGATAGATAGATAGATAGATAGATAGATAGATAGATAGATAGATAGATAGATAGATAGATAGATAGATAGATAGATAGATAGATAGATAGATAGATAGATAGATAGATAGATAGATAGATAGATAGATAGATAGATAGATAGATAGATAGATAGATAGATAGATAGATAGATAGATAGATAGATAGATAGATAGATAGATAGATAGATAGATAGATAGATAGATAGATAGATAGATAGATAGATAGATAGATAGATAGATAGATAGATAGATAGATAGATAGATAGATAGATAGATAGATAGATAGATAGATAGATAGATAGATAGATAGATAGATAGATAGATAGATAGATAGATAGATAGATAGATAGATAGATAGATAGATAGATAGATAGATAGATAGATAGATAGATAGATAGATAGATAGATAGATAGATAGATAGATAGATAGATAGATAGATAGATAGATAGATAGATAGATAGATAGATATAATACCACAGTGCTTTAATACCCCGGATCATAGTATTCCCTCTATTAAATCATTTTTTATCCATCTTCATGCCAAATATGGTGTTTTGACGTGAGGTGGCAAATGACAAAGTGACCTAAAGGACATATACTGCTCCTAATTAAAACAGACTTGAAGAACGATTATGTCCCCGCTTGTCTTTTGGTCTCGGTAGGTACGAATGCTAAGGCAATCGTGGAAAAAGGAAAAAAAGAACGACGTAGGTTTCGTACGAAGTGCTGCGTGAGGGGCACGTTGTCCGGCGGCAGGCCGTACTGGAGGGAGGCGACTCGCGCCACCAGCTTCGAGGAGATGCGCAGCCGCTCCTGGCCCATGGCGGCCGCCGTGCGCTGCCACAGCCGCGACTCGGCACTGACCACGGCACGGTCACCCGCCGACAGCGACCCGCCCAGTGGGCACCGGAACACAGCGCACCGGGGGAGCTCGCCGCAGCCCTGCGTGCGGGACAAGAACACAATCCGTTCACACGGTTGAGGACGCAAAACTGCGCATGTGAATCGCGTTTGTCGAAGAACACACACAGTTGAGCAAATAACGTTATTTAGAAGTAGCCGAAACTCGTCATAACGAAGTCGCATGTGACACGACAGTAGCCTCTTTGTGTTCGATATTCGTTATAGCCGTATATTTGATCAGAGGCGTAGCCAGTAATTTTTCCTGGTGGGAGGGGGAGAGGACGTTTAATTACCCTTTATGATCGTGCGAGCTTGTATGTATGCGTGTACACATGCATAATTGGAAATTTTCGGGGGAGAAGTTCAGCACGCCCCACTCCCTCCGGCTAATGTACTTGATGCATAGTAATATATGGGACGACAGTTTCACCTACTTCGTCATACGTAAGAATTCGTTATGGTCAGTTCGGGCCCACTTGCATTTATCTTAGGGTAAGGTTGGCGAACATACCAGGAGGCACGCCTTTATTCAGACGTCTTTTCGATACACAAAGAACCGTCATAATGGGTAACCAGGGTTGCCAGGCGCCTTTTTGGGTGCAAAACCATGCAGCCACGTCGCAAACAGAGCCTCAATACTAAACGAGCCCTACTTTATTACCGAAGATAGATGTGATTATCGCACAGACTTGATTCTTAAAAGCGAAGCTTTATTTGACTTTGCCTTTATAAGCCAGGCTGTGGAGTTCGTTGCGTTTTCTCGCCGGTTTCTTAACAACAGCTCGTGTTAATTCTCTTTTAATAAGATGTCATCCAGCTGTCTCTGCGCCCATCGGAAGTCGCCCGCAGCGTATGTGGCGAGTACATTGACGAAGAGGGAGGAAGGGAGTTTAAAGATTTTGAATCGGCATGCGCTTCAAGTATGCTATACATTTGAGATCTCGCTATTGAACGGAAAGTGCGTGTTGCTTATATCAGTACGGGTGTAGTCAAGTCAAGGCTGCGTTGTCGCTATCCTTTGCCGGCTGAACCCGGCTCTATACGCACGTACGGCTCTCGGCATTCACTTTCAGCGGCAGTGTTACGTGAGCACTATAGGATATGCATAGCCTTTTCCGCTCGCGCGTCGCCTTTCTGTTCCTGTCGGCTAGCTCGCTCAGAGGGACATGCGACGCTGCGAGCTCCTGAATGGTTCTTTGCTGTAACGAAGCACGTCCATTTCGTTGCCACAGATTTCACTGCAACGCTGACACAGAGCAGTTGCAGCACTGCAGCAAAAGATGCAACGTTGCATTGAATATGAAAAAGTTGGTCTCCCGTCTGCCAGAACTCTGGCCTTCTGCTGGTATTTCTGAGGTAAAAGAAACAGCGCAAACACACAAGACGCCCCACATAGAAAAGACACTGACACACAAGCGCTGCTGGTATTGATCAGTATATAATATTCTGCCAGAGCTAGCAGAAGATTATATAGCTCTATAGCTTACACCCTTGTTCACTACTATAGCACTGGACAAGCGTGTGTCAGCCGATGGTGTCAACGCTTTGAGAAAGATGGTTCTTCAGAAGAAGTTCTTTTGCGGGCACCGTTTCTGATTTTACAGCCACCATCGGTCTTCCGTCTTCCTTTAAATCGCTATGGACTTCCTGTGTAGAGAGGCACTGCTCGATTAAGCATGTAACTCGGAGAACAAGCGAGCTCCATGCCTTCTTTCTACCGTGCTCGGAGTACGTTAGCACCGTAGAAAATGTTAAATAAGTTCTGTTGTTATAATTCACTATGAACACGTTGAATGGATTTTGGTCGTTTCCTATTTTCTTTCTTTCGCTCGTTCGATTCATTTTCTGTCATCAATAATAACAACAACAACAACAATAATAATAATAATAATAATAATAATAATATAATAATAATAATAATAATAATAATAATAATAATAATAATAATAATAATAATAATAATAATAATAATATCTGGGGTTTTACGTGCCAAAACCACGATTGGATTATGAGGCACGCCGTAGTGGAGGGCTCCGGAAACGTCGACCATCTGGTGTTCTTTCATCGCACAGTACACGGGCCTCTAGCATTTCGCCTCCATCGAAATGCGACCGCCGCGGCCGGGAACGAACCCGCGACTTTCGGGTCCGCAGCCGAGCGCCGTAACCACGGTATCACCGAGGCGGACCTAATATTGTCATCGCCGATTATCATTTAATTATTCATCTATATCAATATTTTGTTCATATGCTTACCAATTCAGATTCCAGTTCGTATTCCCTGATATCACGGTGGACACGCACTCTAGCCGAAGAAGAGTCTCGGGGCCTTCTGGATGATCCCTGCAAGCACGAAACAGAGCTACTGAGAGCTGCGGTACCAACACCATTTGAAATACGGCTACGTTTATTTAGGCCTTCATTGATGGACTTCACGCTAGAGAAACATTTTCAACACAAAAGTTGCAGCGCTTGTTCAGAAACATCGAATTTGTTAATCTATGCCAAGATAACTCTCCTGCTTAATTTTTTTCCGGCCTTTCTTTGAAGCGCGCGAATTTTAAAAAATACCACGTGACTGCCGCCTAACGCGCGGCGCTTTTAGTGCCCTCAAATGTAAGTTGAACGAATTACCAAAGGCTGCTCCGCGCACGAAGGTCGATTGAGCAGGCTACCGGTGACTGCGATGGACGCTAAATGATGGTAGGGGCGTGCCGTCTAAAGGAAAACTGTACGAAAGAGCGGCCGCCACATGTGATTGAACTTTTTATCTCGGTCCTTTATCAGGTTGTCACCCTCGCCCCTTCCAATGCGTTTCTTCATTGGTGCGAAAAGAAAAGACAAATGCCTACGCCGAATAAAAAGCTGCCTAAGGTCTCATGAGTCATTTGCTCCGTGGCTGCCGATTTCTCGTTGAAGAATTTTTTGTTGTTGGGTTGTTGTTGTTGAAACGATATATGCTCAGTTTGTCGCTTAACGTCCATCGCAGTCACCGACAACCTGTTCCATCGATCTGCGTGAGCAAAGCAGCCTTTGATAATTCGTTTAACGTACGTTTGAGGGCACTAAATGCGCCGCGCGGTTTGGCGGCAGTCACGTGGTATATTTTTTTTTAAATTCGCGCGCTTTAAAGAAAGGCCGGAAAAAAATTAAGCAGGGGAGTTACCTTAGCACAGATTAAAAAATTTGATATTTCTGAACAAGCGTTACAACTTTTGTATTGAAAATGTTTCTCTAGAGTTACTATTTAAAAAGTTCATTAAGCAATCCTTGTTAATTACCGAGCTTGGCGGACTGCAAAAAATATTCTGACGTACTCTATATGGTTCAGAACAATACTGCGCTAATTGGAGACACGTAGCACCTATGTTTAATATATATTAATACTTGGTGCTTTTTAGCTGAAACACCCTGTATAGTGTAGCAGTTGTGTTAAAAAAAAAAAAAAGAACAGCTGTCTGCAATGACACGAGCTCGCGGCACGATGCTTTATCACTGATTTACTGACCTGAAACAACTTATTGATCAAAATAATAAAAAGAAATGTGGTTTGGCATGCGTGAGCAGACACGCCAGCAGCCGTTCTTTTTTACACGTGTGGTTTCTTGCGCTCCTGAAGCAACGTATCTATTTTCAAGCAAAAGAAAAATAAAAAAATAATAAATAGTGAGAACATTTCTTGAGCTGCATGGTATATGAGAAGTATTTTTTTTTTTTTTGGCGTGACTTAAAGCTTTCAAGATTGATGTGAGATTGCCCCGGTACTACGTACTACAAACTTTCAACGGTCATTTGTGACGTAAATACGATAATGAGTTTAATAAGCATATTTAGCTAACTAAGAAACTAAAGCACATAACTTGTTTTCTGACGTCCATTATGGAAAAAATTGCATTCTTATCCCGAGGGCTCTTCGTCCAGGAATTTATGGCAGTCTTCGAAGCGACACTCGATTAATTTAAGTCGTGGGTATGGTGGGTTCCCAGAATCAGCCGTGATCCTCAAGAAGTACACCCGACAGCAAAAGTTGACAAGACGTTGGCTCTACAACAAATGCGAATTTCTGCTCTATCAGTCCTGAATGTTTCTAATCTAGCTGGTAATACTAACTACATGCTGGAACATTTAATTAGAGGCTATCCGCCTACGAGACGAGCCGCTGGTGTCCGCTATAGCGCGCAAAAAGCCACCCGTGCAAAATATATTCATAGAAACCCTCCAAACAGAAGAATCAGCTTCCCATATATATGTCACAACACACGTACAGCAAGGAAAACAAAGTCGTGCATACCGCTAGACGCTTAGGGTCGACGGCTTCGTTTGGTCCAGCGGGCGAGATGACGTCACAGGACCTCCGTTTGGCCGCGTTCCCGGGACCTTGGACCGTGGGGGGCTCGAGCAAATATAACAGCGGCAGGTCGTGCACGTTGTGCGTCGGCCACACCAGGTACACGTCGGCCTCTTGCACCACGCTGGGACCACGGTTGATGAGCTGCACGGACGCATTTGGCCGCCGTCGAATTTCTGAACCATTAGCAGAAAGCTTCGACACCCGTCCTCACCACTCGGAAGCATATCAACGTGTGCACTGTAAAGCGTCGTCACAATATCACACACGTCAATTTAACGCTAAGACGCGCACAGGATATATCGTGCAGTGTGTACGTATTAGAGGTCTTCACTTTTCTGTGCACATTCTGCAGCGCTGTACGTGGTATGCATATTAGTGTGGTAGAATCTCGTTATAATGAAGTAAAATCGGCATCACCAGTTAGTTTGTTATATCCAATATTCGTTGTAGCAGTATAAAGATCGGCTAAAAAAATGGTAATCTGGCCCGTGCTAAAATTCTAGATACAAAAACGCATTAGACTATAGGCTTCAGACCCACTAAAAACGAGGAATCCTTACCTGCCTCCTTGAGGTATATCAAACTTCGGTTCCTACGGCGCAACCAGCCAAGCGCGCTTTTTGTTTGCGCCGGATGGCTAAAATTTGCGAAAATTTTTCAGACGATTCGAAAGAATGTGGTTGTGAATTGTCTTTCAATAATTATTTTGTTTTTTTACGCTCACTTTCGAGTTTTGAGCCACACGCGAAGCAAAGATTTCCTCGTTACATAGCCGATATTGCCGCGGCTCCCGCGTTTTCGGTTTCGTTATGAAAAGAATAAATGTCACTGAAATGAAGCGTGACCAACCAAAGATAGGGTTTAGTTCGCTATATCCGATAAATCGCTATATTCGTGTTCGTTATAACTGTATCGTGGGCGCCGTGCATTGAACGCTATCTAATCCTACTGACGAATTGCGTCGTTTGTTTGCTTGTATCCTCAGGCCTATAGAACATACCCACTGTGGGGGATTGGCCAAGAAAACGTTGTTGTTGTTGTTGTTGTTGTTGTTGTTGTTCCTTAGTCAATTGGCGCAACCCACTTCGGGAGATCGGCCATAAATCGGACGGTGCCTTTCAAGAAAACGTTTTGTAACCCTGCACTGTACCTCGTCGTCTTTCGTATTTCACTTGTTCCTCCTATTTCTCCATGCACCAGTGAGGAGTAACAGGTGAGGAATAGGTTTTCGACTATAGACTACTGCTGATAATTAAAATGTCTTTATTAGGCCGGGCTAAACGCAAGCAGGTTGCAAGGTTAGACGTTCTCCTACCTCGTAAACATGCTTAACCGGTGGTCCGATGTCATCCGAAGTCTGCACCTCTTTGTCCTCTATGAGGGACACGTTGAGGTACACTTCGGGAGGGAATGAAGTCCTGCGCAGAAACAATCGTACAGGTAGACGTCGGGCAAATATATTAAAGTGAGCTCAAAATAGAGAGAGACATCACTTGTTTTATACGGCAATCTCTCGACACCCAATTTTCGTTCATTTTTCGAAATGAAGTCCAAGATTTCCTTTCAATAATTTCGCAATAATAACAGTACAATGCTTCAGCGTATTTTTTCTTCAAGTTGGACTTTTCGGGCGCAGTGAAAATTCTTTGGTATTTCTAAGCTGTGCCTTCATTTCCTTATAGGAGCAAAGTGCGCCCTTTGCTGACTTATAATTAGGTAACCAGACCTCTATATGTATACTGTCAAAATACACAACATCATGGGAAGCTGGTGCAGGAATTTCAGGGCGATTTCGCCATTCGTTGTTTTTTAAAAAAAATTGCGGTTTTACGTTATTTGCGGTTCTTCCGCAATTAAAAAAACAACAACTTCCTTTTCGTCTAATAGCCGCCGTCTTGTCCTTGCAAAAAAGTAATTTCCTAGCGAACTTTGATATTTCTCTTTACTGTCCATCTTACACCAGTCTATGGCCTGTAAGGAAGTGAAGTAGACATGACTGGACGAAAAGTATTAATCGTCTTTTTATGGGAAAAAGTTTAGCGTGATTATGTTCGTTTTTGTGTCGTTATGTTCGAGTCGCGTCAAATTCACAAAATGAATAGCAGTGAATATCAATGAGTTTGGAGAGAGAGTTAGGCGTCCTTGTTTTTCCGATCAAGAAGCTAACGAGTACACTAAATACAACGTGAGTGCAAATGAAATTTTCTGCATGATTTCATTCGCGCGATGCGCGTTGTTCCGACGCTGAAGGTTTAGATATAAGACTTCCGTAATTTGGACACATCAACTGGCAAAGCTGCGGTGCTGTTGGCCACAGAGAACGCCTGTTGGCACTGAAAACGCATACTGCCTGGTAGGCAAGAGTGAAAGGCTGCAGGCTGTGTAGAACACGTAACAGGCATCTTTAAAATGGGGTACGCAAAGCTTTGCGTTAGCGTTTGCCACCACTGCGCATGCGTCATACGCTATCCTCTTGAGCACCCTCGTTAAGTTACGGAAATAGCGCATCGTACCCAACGAACCCTATTCTGAAATTGCTTAATATCACGTGTAAATAACTTGCGAATACCTGTTTTGGCACCTAAAATTGACGACAACCTTCGATAGCTTTTTGAAACTTTCAGTATGACTGCCGAGCGCTTCGCTGTTAAGCACGTAAGTATTGTGACAAAGTACGCTCTACAGTAGCTGCACGTAGCGCTTTTATTTTTTCTCGTTTAATTAAGAATCAGCGTAGATTATCGCACGCTAAAAGCTCCTCTCAGTGATTGCCAGTTAACTTCTACTTGATCAGCTAACTCCTACAGCTTCGATTCACAGTTTTGATTACTATTCTTCCGTCCGCGCCAGTGGGACTACCTGTGCCTCGCGTCACATAACACGTCATCTCAAAATAAACTACTATAACTACCGACATTGCGCACTCTACTCGTACGCTGCCACCATTCCTAGTTTCGCGAAAGCACAACGCTCTCAAGTGCTCGTTTGCTCACCCTCTGGCAGTCATGTTGACTTTCACGGTCACTGGAAGCTGAACAACGAGGATGTTGTCTTTGGAGGCCGCCTCTACTTCGGGGTTGGTGCTGCGAAGAGGAGAAAAACAAGCAAGTCCTCGACGTTTAAATGGGGCTAGAGGAGAAGCCACGTAGCACCTCATATCCTATCCTTGCTCGACATACCACTGACGTACTGCGCCGACATGTTCTAAAAATCGCTCTTCTCAGAAATCTTTAAAACTGCGATCTTTCGCAACATATGGCAGATTAAGGTTGCCCATAGCGTCACTTGTAAATGTCTTCACTAGGTTTATTCTCCTATTCTTACATTTATTTTTATTTTCTCTTTAAGTACTTTTCTCTACGGTATTTAGCCTCTTTCTTTCTTCCCATGCAGAGTAGCATGACAGCGGCCATATGCACACCGGCAAATATGTATCCCTTCCAATTAACAGCTTCTCTTTCTATATCGCACGCACGCACGCACGCACGCGGGAGGCAACGTTTGTCTATAGTTAGCCAATGATGCTGCAAGTTTCACTCAAACTCGCAATTTTTCGCTAGAGTGTATGTGCTAATGTTAACGAATTAAAAGGAATTTATCGCTGATCAGCGCACAATGGCCGTAATTTATACCTGTTTACTCGCACGGTGATGTTGAGTTCAGACGCTGTGGGCACGAGCCTGGCGGGAGCGAGAATGACCTTGAAGCGCGCCTTCTTGCCCGCAGCAAGAGGGTTCTGCACGTCGCACGCCACCTGGCTGTCACCCGACGCCAGTTTCTGTGCGCCACCACAAGTCACCGGGTCCTTGGAAGGAAAATTGTAAACGCAGTGTTACCTTTTATTCAACATCCCACGCAAGATTTCATTTCAGGTTGCACACCATCACGTCCACAGTGCCTATAAACGACAAGCATTGCTAATGAGGACTGCATCGGCATTAGGCACTGTACTATATGACACAAGAAATGAAGTACAAAAAAAAGTATACATTAGGGAAAAGACGAGAAGCGAAGGTTTCGCAAGGGTTTCATCACTTTAAACATTTTTGGCGATACGTTATACAGAGCGAACGGTCGTGCGCGAATAACCCGGGAAGTTTCGTGTTTGTACTGAGTTCCTCTGTGCATCGCGACAGGCGGTATTCCCGATTGACACTTTTCTGGAATGTTTTTAGTGCTTCGCGTCGTAACGTTCAGCGCAGCCCCTTAATAATCGATCGATAAACATCCTGTATTCATGAAAGCATCACAGCGTGATTGAACGCTTAGAACCTGTACTAGTGCATTCGTCACATATTCTCCGATAATTTCGATCAAGCGATCAATTGTTTATGGTGCCCCTCGTGTCGCGTACTATCGTGTCGTCGCGAGTGTTTAGTGCGCTGCAAGAACCGGTGTACTTCCCTGCTAAAAGGTTCCTTGAAAGGTGAAGCCTGCTTTACAAAAACTGTCCGTGTATGTGCGTTTTTGTGCAAATGTGGCTTTGATTGCAGCGATGAGTGCAATAAATTACATATACGCACTTCAGACAGGATAAAGATTGGACATATATGAAAGTGCCCTCCTCTACCGTTCCTTCCCATTCGCCCCACCCACACGCGCGCACAATACTCTCATGTTGCGGTGAATAAGAGAACAGTAGCGCTAAATAAATGAGGGTGAGAGAGTATACAGAACAGGCGCTTACTTGCTTCTATATGGCCCAAAATGTTAACACGTGCGTGATATCATATAGACTCAGTTATCCAGGGCTGCCAACTTCTTGCACTAACGGAGGCGCCTATCACTGGCATTATGATGTAATCGTTACACCGGTATAGCATGCGAGTAATGTTGAGATTAGCGCCCTTGTCGCCTCTATTCTGTTTTGAGCATCTTCGCAAGCCAGCGTGCGTGGTCCCACAAAGCACTTACGAATACGAACAAGGCTGGCATTTCCAGTTGGACTAATTTCCTGTTCAGGTATAAAGCCAAAACCCTGCACTCACAAGCGGCCGTGGCGATGAGTCACCATATGTTACAGTCATAATCTGCTAACACCCTCCACTGCTCTGTCACCCAGCTTGTTCGTCGTATCACGCGTCAACCCACCCTCTGCTAACAAGTTTATCATTCGCTTAGCAACCGGAATTCTAGATGTGCCCACTTTTGAGTTTCAATGTAATGTTGTGCTGCGCCCCTGGCATAAGCGAGTAGGCCGGAGCGATCCTACACCGGTGTGAAGAAACCGTGGTACTCTATGTTAACTATACTCACCAATTTCCCTTTCTCGACCTTGACATAGTTGAGGTCCGGAGGAATGGTGATGAACATCATTGTCTCAAAAGCATCTTCACCGCGGTTGTCAACGGCCATCGAGAGTTCTACGTTGCCCGTGCTGCCGATCAGGAACTCTTCCATATTGCTGCATTCGTAAAGACAAGAATGTTATGAGCAGAATGCAGAACTTGGGGTCTTCAGCTCGCGTCTCGCCAATAACGTTGTTCTCTGGTGATATATTCCTTCATATCATTACACTTCTTCTATTAGGAGCGCATTTGAAAATATACCAATGTTCTTTGGAGTGTGCATATGTTGTTGATGTTTGATAAGCTGAAACTAGCGCTTTATTTATTCATTTTTCTGCAATATTTATTAAGCGTAAGTTGTCGGCTATCAATTTGGCTGTTTTGTTGCGGAGTTCAGTGGTTATCAAACTTTTCAAACTTACGGTGTAACCCTGAGCTTTAAATCTGGGACACACACGCCGTCTCCGCCGCAGTTCTTCCGGATTTGCACCTGCAAAAATACACGCGGCAATGAGCAGAGTAAAGGGTCAGCAATCGTCTTGAATATAATGTAATACTCCGTACAAGTATCCACCAAATTGTGTTTTTCGAACCAGTCTGCTCACAGCAAGAATGAATATTACGACGTTAAAAACACCAAGGCCGCGGCGAGGCGTAGCCAACATCGCTATAGAGCGTATTTACGCTTATATAGCGTCACGTACGTCATTTTGTAGTCCTATTCACAGCTTCTGTGCAGTGTGCTGCTGGTGATAAGTGGATCTGTATAACGGGCACCTCTTCATCCCGGCTGTGTTTACTCCAATATGGTGGCCTTGATGACGTCACTGCACACCCCATTTAGCACTGCACCTTAGCAGTCGGTATACACGAGTGAGTGTTTGAAAATAGCTCCTTAATCAAAATTCTCTAACAGCTTGGAAAGGAAGACACTGCGTGGCATCAGTCAAGCTACACATTTTGGTGCAGATGTAAGAATACTAGTGAAGCGTACTCACATCCTTGGTGACGTTGGCCGGCCTGCTACCGTTTAGTACAGGCAAGAGAAGTGACTGAGTCGACACAGTCTGGATGAGCTCCGTGCGCAGCCGCATTGTGATGGGCGTCAGCTTGTCTCGGATAGTTTTCTAAGAGAAACCAAGGAGCAAGAAAAAGAACAAAACGCCATAATATAACCTTGCGTCGTTTTTGTCACTTTTCCAACCGACGCGGCGGCTGTTCTCCGTGCTTTATATAGTTGACTTATATATCATTGAAAAGCTTGATCTTTGTACTTTTCAAATATATTTATTAAAAACAAGTCAACCATTAGTATTTGGGGATGGATAGCCAAGAATAAGCGCAAGTTACACGGTTTTGGCTGACTGTGCCTCAGCAGTGACCATTTTTTTAAAATCTGCTACAGTTACAGCACTGTTCTTTGCGCAGCACATTCAAGACATATTTACCTATTTCCTCAACGTAGCAATTGATGTTGGACTTCTACTTTTTTGTTGCTGAGCTTTTGAAAACAGCCAAATTTAGTAACTTCCGCAGCAGATTGTCCAGTAACTATTCGCTAGAGAAAGTTCATTTTCGGGGCGTATGTAGAGGATAAGATTTTCCGTCTGAATACCCAATTTCATCGATGTGCACGTGCTACTTTTTAAATTATATTCATCTAAAGTGGGCGATATTCTCAATATAGGGACCTACCGTGGCCCATTTTCGTGGAAAGCTACTGAAGTTCCATGGCCGAATTTGCACGTAGAGAAACTATAGTCCCCGATCTATTTCCTGGACCTAGCGTTTTTCAATAAAGCAAGCAGAAATGCGATACGAAGCTCGTAAACTGTCTTAATTTTTCATGCTGAAAACGTCAACAAAAGTGGAGTAATCTTCAAACTGCGCTGAAATCTCCGCATGCATAGCTTAAAATATAATAGTTACGGTCTCCTTATATAATTATACACACTAATCACACACAAATACTGCAGGAACACTGAGAAATCTGCATTATTCCTATCACTACAACGAAAATCTTCCTCTAGCGCCACCTAGACGGACAACACGAAAGCGCTGCATTGGAAAGCTCCCCGTCTCCCCGACTGTGGCGTTCGAAAACATTTTACTTCAGGGACAATGTCAACTTCAAACCATGCCCCAGCATCTGCAAGTCTTTTCTTTTGTCTGCCTTTCAGACGGCTGCGCGGGAGAGCGTGAAGCAAGTGTGAAGCATGGGCGCCTTGGGGGGGTGCAAACCCGTCTTGCATCGCGGCTGGGGGAGGGGGGGAGAGAGAGAGCTGGCATAGCTTGGGTGGGGGCAAGTGCCGGTGTGGCTGGAGGGGGGCAAATGCCGATTTTGCACAGAGAGTATGGGGTGAGCGTCGTCAAGTGAAAAAAAAAAAAGCCGTACTCTCGGAACGTCCCCCTCGTGTGCGTGCGTATGTTTGTGGCCCCACTCGGACGACCACTAAAACCGAGGGGTGTGCAACGGCAGACAAAAGAAAGCAGAAAAACGGGCAGTGCGCGTGCGATGCGAGGGAACTGAGTAGATCTGCGTGGGCGAAGTATGTTTTGAATAGCACCTCAGCTTTCCTTTTCTTTCCTTTTTTTTAGAAAAAATGTCGTTTTCCAGAGGTGTGGTTTGCTGGGCTTGTTCATATGAATCCACAGCAATAAACATCATAAATACGAGATAAGGCACACATATATAGGAATGACACGACAACTGTTTGTACTTGCTGCGTGTTCCTTTCTGCCACTGCTAACAAACTAAACACCGCCAGTTAAACTAACTAAATTAACAATTAAACACAATTAAGATGTATACCTCCGCTTCTAAAAATGTAGGCCACTCGAATTTCTTTGGTACCGGCTTCCTTTCCTTTATGCGTCGCAGCATTTTCCCCGGGCAAAAGTGCGTGAGCGCGAAAGTAACCCATCCCGTTCAACTGGGCTTGCTAGATTAGGCTACAAGCTGAAACTTGGCAGGATACGCTCGCTCCGATTCGCCGTCTATCATATACTTTGGCAAGTTATGCATCGGACTGTTTCGCTTCAGGACGTGGGTTCGATTACGCCTACGACAGGCGCATTTCCATGGCAACGAAATCCAGGAACACCCGCGTATATATTTCCGTGCACTCTAAGTGTTCAGGAGTGCCCCATAGCGGCGTTCCTCATAATTACATAAGGCTAGCTCCAAGGGGACGCGGGCGTTTGCGAACTCTTCACTCTGAGTCGGACACCGTGCAACAAGGCGCTCGCGTGGTTACCCTGCCTCCGCCCCCGCTTCTATCACGCGCACCTTTAGACAGCCTGCGGTTACAGCCTAGGAACTGCGAGCTCACTTTGCGTATTTCTCTGATTCATTGCTCTTGCTTTGAATGATTGTACTTTGGGGTGTGGAACGCGGTTTCTGTCAGCCCGTATCGCAAACTTCACACCTAATTTGTATACCTGTTTGCTCGAATCACAAATAAAGTTTATATAAAAAGCCTTAGTGGTAAGCTTCGGCCGTATTTGCGGTCACCCTGTGGCATGTGCGGGCACATATTCATTGGGATTTTCCGAATGGTCTACTCTACATCTCTTCTGGCACTTGGATTTGTATGTTTCGGCCCTAAATAGTAGGCCTCCTAAGTTTTTTTATTTCTTCAGTAAACCTCCTCAGGCAAGGTTTTACAAACGGCAGGTAGCATACATGCGTGATACGCTTGGGGTCCCGGTTCGTTCGCTGCTGTATATCCTTGTGCGCAGACCATATCGGTGACTACGCAGCAATTCTTGCGGTAGCGGGAATTTGCGTCCAATGCTGATGTGGTGAGCTGGAAACCCGAAGTATGACATCGTTTCCACGCAACACAGCTTTGCCGTCGGAAGCGTGACATCCGATTGATAGCCTCCGGCCGGGAATCTTAGGCGCGTGCCTGTAGGCTTGTGTTGCTGCACTGGCGGCTGAAATCAACAGCTATTCCTCGATATCTGCGCAGTGCATGCTGTTGTGCTCGTGACACGCGATCGAACACCTCCTCTCTGTTTTCTTTGCTCAGCTCGTGCTTTATCAGCCGCCGCTTTCGCCTGAAGGAGAACGTTAGGAGCTAACAACTCAACGTCTTTGGAAAGTCTGCCGTGCTGAGAACTTGCGATGTCTGAGGATAGCGGGTCGTAAACTCGTAGCGTGAGTCGTAAGGCTGACGAGCCAACGTAGCCGAACTGGGACTTGCGCCTAGTAGCCAGACAAGAAGAGAAGCGTTTTTGAAAACGATAAGTTTATAAAAAGTATAGTTGGTATCGTTGTGCATAAAACACGTTCATGTTAACAATGGCAATTCGCTAGGAAGGCGCATTGCAGTAATACGTCAGACAGGGATGGTTTTGCGAGTCCCGGTCGAATCACAGGCCGTAAATCACGAAGAGAAGTAACGGTGGCCTCCCGTCGTGCGAACTCCGGGCGTGCCTCTTCGCTATAAGGTATTCATATTAGCGCAAAGCAAACAACAACACACTCGAGAAGGAATTGGAAGGGAGCAGACAGGTCAGGCGCTGAAACCTTTCTGCTTCCTCCCACTTCTCTCTGTAGTCTTTGTTTCTTTGTTCGCGCTAATATGTATCTCTTTGTATAGTGGTTCATGAAGGAGGAAAAGGTGTAATTTTTGTCTCCCGTGCTTCAGACACGGCTAAGCGCATGTATCCCTCGGACATCAATGAACTCGGCCAGCAACAAGTCTTACTCGCTCGCTATAACCCGACACCACATGGCCGCTGCGGCGAAGAGAAGACGAGGGGTTCTGTAAACGGCGTCGCATCGCCTTTCCGAAACGCGCTTGCAAAGCCGATGCGCTACTGTCGCATTCATGTAAACGGGATTATAACCGCCAGCTGGGGCGACTCCATTCATTCAACAAGACGCCGACACGCCGTCTCCACAAAATGGTCTCCACGTTGTCTGAGTGTGGCCCAGTTCATCTTCCACGGTAGGGAAGTGTGCCTGCGTTGACAGTTTGCCGTAAACCGGCACGGCACGCACCTCGTTCACACGAATGCGACAACTGGCGCATCGCATCCATGTAAACGGGTGTAAGCGCTGGAAAGGCGCATCGCACAAATGCGCCAGGCAGGTGTGGATTTCGAGGGGTAAGCCGACTCATGGACCACCTTACACAATTGAAGGGGAACGCCGGCCCTCCTCGAGTCGGCTTCGAGTGCACCTCTTCGATACTACACGACAGCTGCGGGGCAGAAAGCGAGGACTTCTCGGGAGGGTTCATGCACTCCATGTAAACGGCGGCGCATTGCTCTAGGAAAGGTGATGTGCTACCGCTGCATTCTGTCGCATTCGTGTAAACGCAGCTGGAACGCGGAACTGTTTCCCACGGCAATGCAGTCTAATTGAGTTAGTGGGGGAGACAAGGTTTCCCAAAAGTCTGTAGGCTACCAATCCTTCCCTGGGAAGAAGGGGTGCACTATGCACGAGGCAACACCACCAAGACTGGTGTAGTCTAGACCCCACGAGTACAGGAGATGGGGCATAACATCCACTGTGCTAGCCTGAAGCTGAGAGGCAGCATGGGGTGGGGGGGGGGCGATTGAGCGAGGATGAGAGCAGGTAATAAAATGTGTGCTGCAGCACGAATGCCGACAGTCTGTGCTTAGTAACGGGAGACGCTAGAGAACGGAACGCATTTCATTCGCATCCTCTGGTGTCCACTGCTCGCGTAGAGTGCTTCTTTTGAGCTTCTCGAGCGTGCGCTGTGCACTCTTAGAAAAAAAAGTTAGTAAATGGTTAGTAAATGCTTGCATTTACTACTTTCGAGCGTATTTTACTACCATCGCGAAATCTGTTTACTAGCCAGCAGTTAGTAAAGGTCGTAAAGTGCTGCCTTCACTAACCAGAAAGTTACTTGGTGTTTTTAACTAAGTAACTACTAGCACCCACATTGCCAGATCTTTCGTAGATGCGCAGTATACTTTGCCGTATCGTGACGGTCTTTAGCAAAATTTAAACAATTTTTGTTTTGTTGATTACCTTGGAATTAAAGTTTCGTGCTACGTGATGGCACGCATATAAGCAAATATAAGGGCACACGACAATGTGTAGAAAACATCAATTATTCTTCTAAATTCTATGATTGCCAACCAGTACACGGTGCATAGGAGCATAGTCTTCAAGCCGCTGCTAGAGTAGATATCAGCTACGTAAAAGTCTTGCTATTCTGTGTGTGCACTTGCGTGTGTTTTCTCATTCGTGATCAATTCATGCCTCTATGTATGTTGCTTTGTGTACCTACCACGGTAATTACATGAAGTAATTAGCGGCCATTCGTTAATGTACGAGGACAATGCCACTTCGTTTTTTTAGTCCTTTAGGTACTTTTGTAATAGAATCATCTTTATATGGCAATGCACACGCACATATAAACAAAATAGGCGTAAGCCTCTAATTGAGTTGTTAGCGCGGTTACTAACAACTTAGTAATGGACTAGCCATTCGAGCTAGTACTATTCACTCACTAACTAGGTAGCAGGGTTCCACTAGCCTGCATTTTACTACCTTCACTTACTAAGAGGCTAGTGTATTTTGTGACAAGTAAACGGTTAGCATTTAGTCAGTGAATATGCCGACCTTTTTTTTCCAAGAGTTGTCGCAATCGGCGAGCCACCCTTTGCCTCGGGCGCCGGGACGGAATAAAGGCAGCCGCCTCACTTTGCGGCGATAAGGAAGACGCCGGCTGTTTCTCATGCACCAGGAGGTGCATGGTTGCAATTGCTCGAAACAACACCATTGTCGCTGGTGCCGAAGCGGTAATGCGACACATGGCGCCTTTGTGCCCCAGGAAAGGCCGTGACGCCGAGTTTCCGCCGAAGACGGACCTCGGACTACCGCACTGTGCGTCTCCGGCTGTTAGGCCGTCTACGCTTCGATCAGCGCCAGCTTGCTGTCAATTACTGACAATTTGGGTGAAACGACCACTCATCATGTTATTGTACGAACTTTATTGAAAATCAAATCCTATTGAAATAGCGTACGCGAATAGAGAAGTCGTTCCCCCGACAAGAGAATAACGCACCAGGACCATTCATGCCACGCATATATGTCGCTGAAGACGTAATTGCTTCAGCTCTGTCATACAAATGGTTTTGCGGTTCATCTGATGCTTTGCACACGGTAACATGATAAATAAATGCTGCATCAACCAAAAGATGAATTGATACTACTCTGCTGAAGTTTCAATTCAAATGAAATAAATGACGGTACGTATAGCAGGGAAAACTGTGCTGCTTAGGCAAGTTAGCACGGGTTTGACACCGTGGGTCAGAGCGGCAGCGTTGTAGCACGCAATTGCCAAACTACCCGTCTTTCGAACATTCGGAAGCTTATGTTACACGGTGAAGGAAGAGCACAGCTAGTCAATAGAATTTGTCTTCTCCTACAGACGAACGAGAAGTTGTGTCGGGTATAATGAGGGGAGGAGGGGGGGGGGGGTGGAGGTGTTACACACAACCACTGGGCGCGTTTCTTCCATGGGGGAAGGAAGGAGTACATACGAGTTTGCTTACACCCCGTGTTGCAGGTCAGGGTAAAACTGTGCCGTGTTCCCAACAAGGGCCGCAGAAATAGCGTCACGACCCTCTACAGGGTATCACAAACGGCAGAGTTTTGACAACGGGACAGAGTTGAATGCTATCCTGGAGGCAGTCTCGTCTTTATTCTTTCTTTTTCTTCCTGTCAGACCACCATGTCTCACGTTCCAGCACAATTGCAGTGACAACGATGTCTTCTGCATACTTTTGGCGCAGAAAGATTGCTGTCAATTCTACTGCGCAAATATATATATATATATATATAATATATATATATATATATATATTATATATATCTATATATATATATATATATATATATATAGTAACACACTCAGAAACGACGCAGGGTTTCTAGGTTCGGTAAAAGATTCTCAGAAAAGTCAGACACGCGTGCGAAGCAATTTTATTTACGTTCCGCTCGGGGTCCGAGCTTTATCTGATGAAGCTTAGACCTCCAGTGAAACGTAAATAAAATTGCTTCGCACACGTGTTTTTTTTTTCACATTTCTATATATGTGTGTGTGTGTACGCGAACAAAACTTCCTGAGCATTTGCAAATAATTCATAACTGTGAATAGAAGCCCTCATGTCACCACAATATTTGGAGAATAATTACTGCATAATTATAGCGTTCTCTCTACAAAATATTGCTGTCAATTCTTTCTCGAGAGAAATAAAATCTTTAGTACATAGATCGATTGTGTCAGGGTGTGTAACGGCATATAGAGTGGTAGACGTAAGTGGCTGTTACTTGAGGAAGTACATAGAAATGGAACAAAGAAAAAGGAGAGTTTATTATGATGACCGCTGTCTAGCTCAAGCAGATGACTGAGTAGTGACAATCAGTAAATGAGGTAGGAGTAAACGACAGCGACAGAGGGGATTATTTACATAAGTACACTGTACACGGAAGGATGTGATGTCTCATGGTTCGCTTGTGATGTGACCTCCGCGATAGAGTTTGTCACCCCAAACCCGCATTTCGGCACTGTATGTCACGGAGAGCAGCTGGCCAGGCAGCCTACGTGAGCGGTTTGCAGCGCAATTGTTCCTCCCGTGAAAAGAACCGCACCGCTGGGGACAGGGACAAGTGAGCGAGGGTCATCACAGAAGGAGAGATAGAAAGAGGCGTCGTTGAAGGGGAGAAAAAAAAAAGCAGCCCTTGCGGCAGCGGCGCGTAAATAGTTACACTACCAGGAGAAAGAGGCACCTCTTTTCTAGACAGTGGCATGGGAGTACGAAGGCTCTCTGGGCCGTGCTTTTTTTTTTCTTTGGGGGGGGGGGGGGAGCGGGCGGGAAGGGGGGGGGGGGCGTGAAGCACATCTGAAACTTTTCAAAGGAGCTGCGGCGCCCCTGAAAAGAGTGGATTAGTTGCAGCAGGGAGAGGCTCTTCGCTGTCGCGACGGCCGGAGAGCGCATTTTCCTCTCTTTTTTCCAAACGTGACTTGGTGGCGTCTTCTGGCGGCTCAGAATGAAACTACACTGCAGTGGAACCCCCACCTTAAGGCGGCACCCGTTCGTCCCTCGTAGTGGTCGTAGTAGTGAGTAACAAGTCTTACGCTTTGACCTCCAAGGTGGTGCCGGTGGGAGATTTCTCCTGTGCGTTGTTGAACAATAAAAAATTCGCAGCGTGCGCGTTAACTAAAAGCCGAATTCTTCTGTCTCTCATTCCCCATTAGCAGCCATTGGCATGTTCCAGTAGGAAACGTTAGTAGAAGTAGAAGTGTAAGTGTTAGCTAAAAGCCGACTTCTTCTGTCTCTCATTGCCATTAGCAGCCATTGTTTACCTCCAAGGTAGTGCCTGGTGAGATTTCTCCTGTGCGTGATTAAACAATAAAAATTTTGTTCAAAACGCCGTTGATTGATGAAATAAACCAACGAAAGACGCCAGATGTTTTGTAAAAGCAGAACGAAAGAACGCCAGATGTTTTTCTTAAAGTGTAGTAGTAGTAGGGTAGTAGTTGCATGTAGCCACCTCGCCCGATCGTCAACGGGCGAGGTGGACCGGCAACGGCGCGAGGACCCTGCCGTACGAGAGTTAAATCACACTAAAAGACATACTTTGCGGGCGATACACTCTAGTGAGCTTTCAACTTTTCGTCTTAGTGTACATGATAAAGAAATTATTTCTACGAAAAACTCAAGGCACACCTTGAGCAATATGTTTGGTTTTGGGACGCTAAATGGAACCATGAGGCGATGCGAAGCCGGAGCACTTGCACGATCGCGTTCCGTTGGCTTTCGTTGGGCATGCTACCGACCTGGCGTCGTGGAACGCGCGTCCTGTCTTCTCTCTATCCTTGCCTTTAATTCGCACAGGGCGAGCGGGGAATGCGGTCGCTCTTGGCGCTCTTTCGCTCGGGAGTGGACTTCTTCCTTGCATTTCACCGATCACAAGTGATAACGAAGGGACCACGTAAACCAACAGTACAATAAAAGTTTGATGTTTAATATATACACGATGTTTCACACTCTTTATATTATGTACTGGGCGCATTTCACGGAAGAGTTTCACGGTTTACAGATGATTCCCTCCGTAGCTTCGCCCCACTCATCATCATTCACCCCGTGGATATGCTGTGATTTTTTTTTTCCACGTGGTCTCGATACAGGTGCCTCCACGGCGCAGGCTTCTTCACCGTCGTCGCCGCTGCCGCTGTCTTGCTCTGACGATGGCCGGTCTCGCACCCGCATGGGTGCGTCGGCGTACGGCTCAAAGCCTAACAGCCGACTCCGCTCTAGCAGACGACGCTGTAGTTCGGGAAGGTCAGCCATCGCCCGCTGTGTGTCCATGATGTTATGGTGTTGCCGGCACCACAATCTAAACAATATGATGCTACGAACCACGGTCAACTAAAACTCAAAAACATCGCTGCGTCGCCATGTTTTGTCAACGACAGAGACTTTTCATTGGCTGTCTTAAAATGACGTCAGCTACACAGTTGACTGGAACGTGAGCGGGGAAACCGAAATTGCGCTTTTTTAGTAATTCAGCAAACCCAGACATCAAACGAGTCGATGTATAGTACTAAATGGACGGCCAGGATTCTGAATACACACGTAGTTGAAAATTTTTGGAGGACGTTTTACGACCCCTTTAGCAATTTCGGTGACGAGTGCAAGCAGCGAACGCAACTTCAGTTCGGCGGGCTACATAAAGCAAAAGCGCCGCACTTCTTTGAAGCCGGAATCGTGGGACTGCTTCCTGTTTTGCACGACAGTTTGTAATCTGTGTAATAGAGACTGTTCGTCGTGTGTCGTTTGATCATATTCGATATTCTCAATAAAATGCCAAATTACCGGAAAACGATGTTTCGTTTTCGGAGAGAACCTTCAAAAAGCCGGGCCGGGCCCGGGATTGTGTTTTCGTACGTCGGGCCGGGCCGGGCGGGCTAGCAGCCCTTTGCCGTCGGGCTCGGGCGGGCCTTCGACAAAGTTAGCGGGCCCGGGCCGCGCTCGGGCTCGGAAATACGGCCCGTGCACAGCTCTAGTGGAGGCTTCACGAATGTGACGTCAGGGCCTCTCCTCAGTATTCCTTCCTCCATGTTTCGGATATACGCGGCGGCGCGCGCGCTTTGTTACCGCATTAGATGTTACCAACCTTTTTCTTTTATTTTCTTTCTCTCCCCTTTCTCCTCCCACCTTTAAAATTTTCTTCTTAACTTGACCTTCGCTTTGTCTTTTTCTTCCTTGCCCGATCCGACATAGACCGTTGCTCCCGCTCCAAAGGGAAGAGGCAGCACACATCATCATCATCATCATGCGTGCTACTGGCTACATACGGTGGCTACGTTTTGCGCGGGTTGCTATGTTCCATGCTCTCTTAACCAATCAGCAGGTTTATTGTGCTGCACTAAAGTAGCGGACCGTGGGTGAACTTGGCTCTAAAGTGAGTTGATATTTGCCGATGACGCTTCAACGGCGCCTTTTATGAAACTGCATGTGACACTCGTGCACGGCATTCCACTTTTGTGAAACAACGCGTTGCACGGACTTAAGTGTGAAGAAAAGTTGCCTTTTGTATGTGCCGCAGGATATAGCTTGTCATGCCTTGGACAGCCGAGAGCACAGCGTCGAAGGACGAAGATGACTTCTGGGTCGAGGAAGAATACGTTCCCACACCTCCAAAATCAGCCTATGACTCTAGGCACTGCAACGACCATGACAGGTAATGCACTGCTTGTCAATTGTGGCTATATGAGTAGCTTTGCCGATGGAGCTCATTTATACGTCTGACATGTACTGCCCCACAGTTTATTACACTTTCACCACGTGCCATCCAATTGATCCACTACCTGTTCGACTGAGCCACTTCCTCATGTTGGATGTCAAGAAAAGTACAGAACTTATGAATCTGAGAACTAGAATCTGCTTGCATTTCCATATTTTACAAAGGAACAGGAAATGGTTATAATGTAGCACATATGCTTGTAGCACATATGTAGCCCATATATTTGGCAGGTGTTCTTCTCGTGGGCAGCAAGCACATCACTTGTACCGAACATCACCCTTACGTCCACGGGGGAGTATGACATATCTTTAAGTCTGAAAATACAAGCACTATATTTTTGGCAGTGAAGTTGTCACGTGTGCTTCATGGCTAAGGTGCTGCAGGTTGCCCATATTCTCTAGGCTGGATGCACACAGCATATATGTAAAAGTGGCAGCAATGTACAGCACTGCTTGGCATAAACATAGCCCACAATATTATGTGCTTGTCTATAAGTTATTATAACCTACTTGCTCCATTGTACATTTGCAAATATTTCCCCTGTATTTGATATGCCTGTGGGCACTGTGGGTAACATGACAAATAAATAAATGTATCCGTCTCCTTTACGCCTCTTCTCTTGCCCTGAGATGACTCTGGCTCTCTGGTCCCACTGGATGGTGAGCCCAGCCATGTCTTTTAACTAATGGCTGTGGTCTTGTGTGCCTCTCACTGCTGTGTTTGGCGTGATTAAGTTTTGCCTTTTGCGTGTTCCATATGCGCGGTTGAAATACCACAATAAGTTTCAACAGTGCGACTGGACATGGAAAGAGAACACGCACACACACACAGCGCTGATTTGCAACTGGAAATGTTTATTTTCATGTGCACGTGAACGTGAAACATTTGCAGAAGCAGTTTAAGATGCTTCCAGTTGATGATACTTATTTGGTAGTTAAGTCTGAGCAAGTTGTCGAATTTTTAATGGACAGGCAGGATGAGAACATAGCTGCCTTTTCTCCCAACATAAAAGATCTGTTATACCCGATCCCCCAGGCAGAATTGATGACATGTGTTGCAGACAGTATTGACAGGTTCGGGACTGTCAAATTTCAGAGCGCTTCAGGCTTGTCCCGTGAACACTTTTTAGAGCTCCTTCACTTTTATGTTAACTCAACTTGCGCAACTTGGGACGACCACATTGTGAAACAAAAATACGGCATATGTATTGCTTCCTCCATTGCTCCTTGTTTGAGCGACTTATTTCTGGCTAATCGTAACAAGCTTCTTCACGATCGTTTGTTCGGTACGGATGTCGTTGGAGTCTTCAAATTTGCAGACAACTATCCAATTGTTTTTACCAATGACTTGAACAACTTTGACTCAGTGGTGTCAAGAACCATAACTACTGATGTTTTGTCCCATCGCTTACCTACATTTGAAGTCCCGAAGGGCAATTTCATCACATTTTTGGACATAAGATTTTGTTGCTATTCACGGAGTGTTTGTTGGAGCTGTCCAGAGGCAGTAAGTCAGTGTTACCATTTTCAACTTCACACTCGAAGTTAGTCAACAGTGCTGTGATCCAGCTGTGTTTACACAATTCTATGTCAAAGTCATGTGAGCATAAGATTGAAGAGAGTGTGTGGGGCTAGGCTTAGTGTCTGTGCGACTCTGGTTACCCTTTAGACGGTTGTCTGCTGTAGTGAAAGGCCTGAGTGAGAAGTATAGGTTAAGCTCGAATGAGTGTGACAGCGTCATTCGAGCAAAAAGGCTGTGGTACTGCCCTACATTCACACCATATCTCACAATCTGAAAAGGATTGTGAGAAGGTCCTGTGTGGACGTCATTATTTCTGTGCCAGTGGGACTTCAGGGACTTAGCAGGAGGGTCACTTTGTAAAAAGAAAATGCCGCTTGTTCCACAAAACCAGGCTAGAAATTCGTGGGTTTTGTTAAAGGCGTGATTTATTCGGTCCCGTTGTCGTGCGCACATCGGACAAACCGGCCATTTTGTCACACAAAGGTTGAAGGAGCACAAGTACGCCACACAAGTAATTTCTGCGCATCTTGCTGTTTGCTGTCAAAAATGTGGCTGTGTTCCAATATAGGATAAAACGATTATTCTCAACAGGGCAAAAGATAGATTGACGAGGGAAATCATTGAAGCCGGTGAAATAGAAAAACTGAATGATAAATCTGTCAGCATGCCATCTTTGTCACTGCACTGTCCAACAAGGAAATGAGATTTCTCGATTTGTCACCCTAGTTTGGTTGTATAATAAGAACGCTGGGCCGGGATCGTCCGAACAGGGACAGCAAGAGCTGTACAGGCGCAGGCAGCATTGCAGCAAACAGGCTGGGCAGCTCCGGCTCGTGCCTCGAGCAAAGCTGGCGATGTGGCTGCAGCGCGGGGCATTCCTCTTCGCTACAATCGTCCCCCGTTGAAAAAGGAGCCATCCTGGCGACTCACGGTGGACACAGTACAAGCGGATGGTAGTAGGCCTTCAGACGCTGTACGTGGATGGTTTCATGACCACGAAAGCGTTGCTCTGTAGGCAGTTTAACCGGTTCGATGATGTAGTTTACAGGTGACGTCTGCGCAACGACACGGTAGGGTCCCTGATATTTCGAAGCAAGCTTGGAGGAGAGGCCAGCAGGGACAGCTGGAACCCAAAGCCACACAAGGGATTCTGGAAGAAAGTGAGGATCAGGGTCATCGGCATGACAAGATTTTTGTTTCCATTGGTGTACGGTTGTAAACGAGCGGGCAAGTTGACGGCACTCCTCGGCGTGGCGGGCAACTTGAGAGATGGGCGTAGGTTCGAATGAATCGGGTCGGTATGGCAGAATGGTGTTGAGGGTGGTCAAAGGTTCTCGGCCATATAAGAGGAAAAATGGGGAAAAGCCTGTAGTCGCCTGTGGAGCCGTGTTGTACGCGTACGTCACGAAGGGCAAAATTAGGTCCCAGTCAGAGTGATCAGAGGCAGCATACTTCGAGATCATGTCGCCTAGGGTGCGGTTGAATCTTTCTGCCAAGCCATTAGTTTGAGGATGGTAGGCGGTAGTAGTGCGATGAACAATATGACATTCGGCAAGGAGTCCGTTTACAACCTCGGAAAGGAACACACGTCCTCTATCGCTCAGAAGTTCGTGGGGTGCGTTGTGACGGAGAATGAAGTTCCGCAGGAGAAAAAAATGCTAGCACAGCGGCTGTTTCTGCGTAGCGCGTCAAGTGGTCGACGGCGACGACTACCCAGCAGTTTCCGGAAGCCAAGAATGGAAAAGGTCCATACAAGTCAATGCCAGTGCGGTCGAAGAGCCTGGCCGGACACGGTATTGGCTGGAGCGGACCAGAGACGTACTGAGAAGGAGCTTTGTGTCGTTGGCACTGTGGGCATGACCGAATGTACTTGCGCACAAAGGTGTACATGCCTCGCCAATAGAACCTCGAGGAAAGTCGGGCGTATGTTTTGAAGACGCCCGCATGTGCACACTGTGGGTCAGTGTGAAAGGCTGAACATATGTTAGCCCGAAGATGTCGAGGTATCTCCAGCAACCACTTGCGGCCGTCGGACATGTAGTTCCTGCGATAGAGGAGGCCATCACGGATCTCAAAGTGAGTAGCTTGACGACGCAAGGCTCTAGAAGCTGAAGGAAAAGTCGGCGGGTTGGAAAGGAAACGGAGGAGAGCGCTGATCCAGGCATCCTTGCGTTGCTCCGACGCCACGTGGCAGTCAGCTGGGAACGAAAGTATGTCATCCACGGCAGATAGGCAGGCAGTGCTGTCGGTTGACACAGGCGAGCGTGATAGGGCATCGGCATCGGTGTGGCGGCGGCCCGACCTAGAGACAACGTGCATGTCGAAATCTTGCAACCGCAAAGCCCAGCGAGCTAATTGTGGCCGGAGGGGTCCTTCAACGTGGATAACCAACAAAGCGCATGGTGGTCTGTGACTACGTTGAAGGAGCGGCCATACAGATAAGGTCGAAATTTACCAAGAGCCCAAATTATGGCCAAACATTCCTTCTCTGTAACAGAATAATTGGTCTCTGCTTTTGTGAGGGTGCGGCTTGCGTATGCGATGACGTACTCTTGAAATCCAGATTTGTGTTGCGCGAGCACGGCGCCCGAGTCCAACACTGCTGGCGTCGGTATGGACCTCAGTCGGAGCAGTAGGGTCGAAGTGACACAGGATTGGCGGGGAGGTGAGCAGATGGCGCAACTCTTGAAAGGCATCGTCACAAGCGGGCGTCCAAGCGTAACTTTTCGAGTCGCTCCGTAGGAGCTGATTCAAGGGAGCGGTGATGGTCGCAAAATTCCGGATGAAGCGGCAAAAATAAGAACAGAGGCCAAGGAAGCTACGAAGTTCTTTGAGAGACGCAGGTTTGGGAAAGTCAGCAACTGCCTGAAACTTGGCGGTGTCGGGAAGAATACTGTCTTTGGATACAACATGGCCAAGGATGGGGAGCTGCCTCGTGCCAAAGCGGCATTTCTTCAGGTTGAGCTGAAGGCCAGCGTCAGTTAGGCACTGAAGCACTTCCTCTAGCCTACGGAGGTGCGTAGGAAAATCTGATGAATATACAAACACGTCATCTAGATAGCATAGACATGTTTTGTGTATTGCGCCTGCGCGCGCCACTCGGCTGAGTATATATGTAGGAAGACTTTTCTGAATAAAGCTTAGTTGCGAGTAGCGCCTGTCCTGTACATCAGTGTTCCTTCTTAGTCCTTGTCAATTTCGCGCTAGCCAATTTTGAAGATGTTTTCCACTTAAGACCTCGCAAAATGTTGTCCATAATGCGTTCGAATGTTGCAGGCGCGTTGCAGCAACAATGTTGCAGCAAACACAGGCTGGGCAGCTCCGGCTCGAGCAGAGCTGGTGATGTGGCTGCAGCGCTGGGCATTCCTCTTCGCTACAATTGTGATAGGTTGTGATTGCGGCGACAAACATGTATGTTTGGTTACTTGTTTCGTATCTTTATCTATCACCTTTCTTGTTTTGTTTTCATCTGCTCGCGTATGTATATGTTCATGTGTGCATGAAAATAAACATTTCCAGTTCAGAGTCAGTACTGTGTGTGGGTTCTTTTTGTCTTTGTTCACTTGCGCTCTTAAAACTTATGATCATCAATCAACTAGCACGCCAATGCACTTTGGCCAAAATCCACAAACTTTCTAATTTAATTCCACAGGAAGTTCTAACGTGTCAAAGCTTCGTGCCTGTGCAAAGTGCAATGTTCTAGTGATTTTACAGAGGTGTAATTTTCACATTTGCTTAAAAAAGACATTGGGGGGGGGGGGGGGCAGTACATGTTGAGCTATCTGTGCATTGAGATGAGAATGAGGTGCAGAAAATAAATCATTCATTCTTGTGATCAAAATTTGCAAGCTTGTTTGTGCAAGGCTCATTCCAATATCATATACTTGTCCAGAACAAAATGCAGCCGGTAATTAGGGCTGCTGAGGTGTACGTGGGGTGAGAGCGGAGGCGAGCCTCCACTCTCACCCCACTCTCACAAGTGGAGGAGAAATTTTTTCGTGAAGGCGGTTCAACCAAACTTTATGTATGTTCATGCATGCATTTGTATGTGTGCGTGCATACATACACTGCAAATGTGAAAAATTTTTGAGGGCGTTTGGACTCCCCCAATGCCCCCCCCCTCTTTTCCTGGCTATGCCACTGTTCCTGCTGGAGCATTTAGTGTCATGAACACTCCTGTGCTTGCCAACTGCGTTTAGCCACCATGGCCTTTAAAAAATAACCTCATATTGTTCATGAGTAGGACTATACATGTCTACAGTGTTGTCACATGGGAGCCAATACGCAAAAACACAACCAGCATTTGTGAAATGTCACATCTGCAGTTAGTGTCAGCGAATGGTGATAAAAACTTATCTTTTGTTACCTGTGGTGCCAGTGACGCGCATGCTGTGTAATTAATATATCTTGTTTCACTAAACGCTGACTGTACTCTCTTTGACTCTGAGAGTCTCACCTTGTGCTCATCAACACTATTGGTGGACGTTGATTCTGTGGTGAAACGCTGCGGCACCGCTTGCGCATCGCGTTGATGCATCTGAACATGAGAACCGGCGATGAGAACTCTCGACGGACAGAAGCTACAAAAACTGTGTGCGCCCCGAATCTTATCAGTTGTTATGTCTTTCATGTGGAAGCATTAAAGCTATGGCTTCCCACATCTGGTGACCTGGAAAACTAACTTACCACACCACCATGGCCGACCAGGAAGCCCTTGCTACTCTTCGCCAACAAGTACAACTGCATCAGCAAGAATAAGAGAGAGCTGAGCTAGTTGGTAAGTATTCATTCTAAAAAAGACAGGGCGCGCAAACAAGGACACAAAAAAGAAGTCAGGACACCACAAACGCCATTTGTGGTGGCGTTTGTGGTGTCCTGACTTCTTGTGTCCTTGTTTGCACGCCCTGTCTTTTTTAGAATGCATCAGCAACCGCAGGCCCAACAACATGTGATCAGTAACCAAGAGTAGCAACTCCAGGAACAGCAGCAGTGCATCCAACATGTATCGCACTCGCTTGAAGATTCTGCCCAGCCGCACTCGGGCCACACCACCCAAAGCTCCGCTCCAGCGGTCGCTCCCAACGCAGGTGCTACCACTACTGCGGCCCGTCTGTCGCGTCGCTGTCAAGCTCCCATCATTTTGGGCAGAGTCACCTGAGGTGTGGTTTGCTCAAGTCGAGGCGCATTTTTTCCTGGCACGTATCACCCAGGACCGGACATGCTATGACTACATCGTTGCCCATCTATACTCTCGCTATGCAACTGAGCTCCGCGACATACTTGCAAGTCCTCCGGCTGATGACTGTTACCTGCACTCGAAGAGGGAACTGATTCAACGGCTTTCACCTTCAGAAGACTAGAAAGTGCGTCAACTTCTTCAGAACGAAGAGCTAGGTGGCCGCAAGCCATCGCAGCTCTTGCGCTATATGTGTGCCCTTGTGGGCAACATGCCAGTTGACGACTCCCTCCTCTGAATAACCTGGCTTCATCGTCTACACTGACATGCACAGGCCATTCATCTGAATCTTCCACTGGACCAGCTCGCCGAAATTGTGGACAGAGTCGTCGAAGTCTCTCTACCATCACTGCCTTTTTCCGTCCATGCTGTCTGCGCCCCACAGCCCACGCCCGAGCTCACGAGCCGTATCGACGAAATTGCCCTTCAGCTGGACTTGATTCAAATGCACCTTGATCAATGCCCGAAGTTGCATCAATGAAAACACTTCCAAAGCTAAGACTGCAGCACCGATTCATTGCAAGAAAATGATGACAGCCGTTGCTACGACCATCGTCGCTTCGGTTTCAAAGCCTGGAAATGTCAACCACCATGCTCAGCCGGATGTCGGAAACTTCTACAGCAGCTCGTAGAGACAGCCGCGAGCTGCCAACTTAGAGGCCGTCGCATTTTTGTCACCAACCAAGTCGCTAAGCGGCGGTTTCTCACCGACTGCGGTTCCGACATCTGTTGCTTTCCCCGAGCCTTCCTGCATGACAAGTGTCCTTGCACGTCGTTTGAGCTAAGTGCGGTGAACCACTCGAGCAATAAGACCTATCGCAGGAGGATCGAAAGGTGGACCAGTTGGTAATTCATTTTCTTCGTTCAACGAACTGGGAGCGCAGAAAAAACACACAAAGGACGATGCAAGGAACCACATAAGACGGGCGCTCTGAGCGCTCGTCTTATGTGGTTCCTTGCATCGTCCTTTGTGTGTTTTTTCTGCGCTCCCAGTTCGCTGAACGAAGAAAACAATAAGACCTATGGCTCGCTCCGTCTTAACATCAACCTTGAAAACCTGCCATGAATTCCCATGGAATTTCGTCATCGCCGACGTTGCAGAGCCAATGATAGAGTTCGATTTCTTGGCGTACTACAGTCTTCTACCTGACTGCTGATATGACAGACTCATTATAACACCACAACAGGCCTCTCCGCGCCGGGCCAACGTAAGACCACCCTACAGCCTAGTGTTACGGCACTTGCCATTGAAGATTATTGCCATACCACACCCTCTTAACAGAGTCTCCTGACCTGGCTCGTCCTAGCGGGCATCCCCGAGAGGTGCGCCACTCAACTGTGCACTATATCTGTACTACTCCTGACCCCCCGGTTTCTTGGTGCGCCTGTCGCCTAGCTCCGGACCGCCTGCACATCGCTCAAGCTGAGTTTGAAGCCATACTCCACGAAGGAATTGCCTGCTGCTCGGAGGGACCTTATGCCTCACCGCTTCATCTGGTACCAAAGAAGACCGATGGCTGGCACCCCTGTGGAGATTACAGCGCCCTCAACGCCCGCACCATCCTCTACAGGGTATCCCGTCTGTCATATACAGGATTTTGCCCACTGTTTACAACGGCAGCACCATTTTCTCAGTTGTTGACCTGATAAAGGCCCACACGCAAATTCCTGTCAACTCGGATGCCATCCCAAAGACTGCAATTATCACGCCATTCGGCTTATTTGAATTCTATTTCATGAGTTTTGGCCTCTGCAATGCGGGACAAACCTTCCAACTCTTCATTGAGGACGTCATCCGCAGCCTAGACTTTGTGTGGTGTATCTAGACGACATCCTGGTCTTCTCCCCCAATAAAAAGGACCACCGCCAACACCTTCATCAACTTTTCCAGCGTTGCGATGACCACGGCTTGCTCATAAACGTCCAGAACAACACGCTCGGCGCCTCAGTCGTCACATTTCTGGGCCATCATATCTCTTCAGGAGGGACTAGACCCTTGTCTGACCGCATCCTGGCCCTTAAAAACTACGCGTGACCTGCCACAGCGAAAGAGCTCCGTCATTTCCTGGGCATCCTCAACTTTTGCAGGAGCTGCGTGCCTAAAGCGTCCACATATCAGGCCCCTCTTCATGACGTGTTGGCTGGTCTACGGAGCAACCATTCTGTCACTTGGACACCACATTTAACACAAGTGTTCGAAGACCGAAAAACTGCCCTCTGTAACACTACTCTGCTTTCTTATCCCAAGCCAGAGGCTTGGGATGGGAAAGAAAACGGACGCCGAACTCCAGCAGCTCCTCGTGAATGGCTCTTCTCTTCAACTTAAACAAATTGCTGTCCCTGGGTCGACGGACACATTCTACTGCGACATATCCATGGGACGAGTGAGACCATATGTCCCTTCTCTGCATCGCCACAGCCTTTTCAACCAGGTACAGAACCTCAGCCATCCTGGCATCAGCGCTTCTACATGCCTTGTGACTGACCGCTATGTCTGGCCCTCGATGCAATGGGACTGCCGCACCTGGGCAAGCATGTGCATTCAATGTCAGCACGTCAAAATCACCCGTCACATCGCCGCACGGAGCATTTCCCCCTTGCCATCGAAACGGTTTCAACATGTCCACATCGACATCATTGGCTCCCTCTCACCAGCCGGACCTTACCCCTATTGCCTCACCGCCATTGATCGTTACACTTGATGGCCAGAGGTATGGCCGCTCGAAAGGATTACCGTAGAAGACGTCACCTTGGCCTTCTCTGGCTGGATTTCCCTCTTCGGCACACCTCGTCACGTCACAACCGATCAAGGACAGCAACTCAAATCTCAACTCTTCAGGCTCCTCGGGCTCTCCACCGAGTTCAAGCGTTCCCGGACCACCAGCTACCATCCTTGTGCCAATGGGATGATTGAGCGGTTTCACCGACAGCTGAAGGCAGCCATCATGTGCCACCCTAACTCAACCTGGCTCGAGGCTCTCCCCCCACCGCTATTGGTCTGCGCGCCACTTTCAAGCAAGACATTCAGGCCACGCCCGCAGAACTTGTCTACGAGGAGCCGCTTCGCCTACCTTGGGAACTTCTTTCCGCTTCCACTCCTGACGTCACCAGCTCGGACCCTACAAACTTTGTCGCTCGGCTCCGTCGCACAATGGGCGCACTACGCCCATTGCCAGCGGCACGTCACACCAAGCCGACCCCGTTTGCGTTTAAAGTAGTGATGCAGAACTATCGGTAAATTGACTATCGATAGTATCGATAGTTTCTTTGAAACTATCGATAGTGTAAACAAACTATCGATAGTGCTACTATCGACAAACTATCAATAGTGCAATCGGTAGTACCATCGTTAATATTACTATAGCGATATTACTGCCACGCGTGTTCATTGCTTTGTTTTGACGTATTCAGATTTCACCCACAAAGACTGTTAGCAACGTTTGACGCAGACCGCACCGTAATCTTTGAGAAGCTTCACAATTGCTTGAGATCATTCTGTTAAGGTTACGCGCCGGACGCGAATAGTCAAGTTTATTCGAGAGCTTACGCGAGCACCAGCGGTAACGCTGGAAGGTTTGATGACTGATGTATAAAGGACAACGCGTTCCATCGATGATCAGATTACTCAACGGCTGACGACTGCTCCCGCTGCTATCAGTGCGCAGCATGTATCGCTTGTATTTTGAGTTTTGACTTTCTGGGCACAGGTTCGCCCAAATAAAGATTTCCTTATTTCCCAGTCTTGCTGCAGCATTTTTCACCGTCACAACCACGTGACAATCCTATCGATAGTGGTGTGAATATTGATGCGGTTGCTGGCCGGCTATATTGCCAAAATAGTTGCGATAGCTTACTACTAGCTTCGCTTAACTTATGAGCATTTTTTGGCAGAGAAATTAATTATTTCCGCAGTGAAAATGGCGGAAAATATCCATCAATAAATTCGTATCCGAAAGCAACCAGTTACACCTTACAATTAACTTCTTGATGTTTTTCTTATTTTGAAATCCTAAAATGCAATATCAGTTTGAAGCCGCGCAGTCCCACCAACTGTAACGTCTTCCTATCCGCTACAGCTGAACAGTTTGACTTTATGATCATGTGTCCGCAAAGCATTCTGGTTAAGAACACAAGCATGTCAACTTTCTTGCCCTTCAGCCTGCTCCTCCGGCTCCACTATGTACCACGCGCGCGGGGAACCAAGTTTATTCTGCAGTGAGTCCGCGCTGTTGATTTTATACTATAGATAGTACCATCGAATTTTTTTACTATCGATAGCACCATCGATAGTTCGATAGTGAGTCAGCTATCGATAGTATCGATAGTACCATCGATAGTTCTGCGTCACTAGTTTAAAGGGGTACTGACACCCTTTTCGAAGGCGAGTTTACTCTGCCATACATATCTCCTGTATGCAGAGATGGCTCTGAACAAGTGTGAAGCTCAGCAAATGCTGATAAAATATTTTAATTTGATATTAAAATCAATTTTTTCATTGCGCACCTACTGACATCGACACTAGCTTGACGTCAGGCTGCAGTACAAATTCTGGTGACTTCACGCAGCAGTCTGGCTTGTTGTGATGACGTTAGGTACTGAAACTTCCAAGATGGCCACTTGTACGTCATCAAAACTTCCAAAATTGCCGCTTGTGCGTAGAAACGTCACTATATATTGTGCGAGCACGTGACAAGAAGCTCATACCGTGTTGTGACGTCAGGGTACAGTAGGAACCGAAACTAGCTTTTAAAGGGACACTAAAGGCAAATAACAATTTATGTCAGAGTGAAAGCTCAATGTATGACAACTTCTAAAACAGCAATATTATCAACAGCAGTGCCCTACTTACCGAGAAATTAAGCTAAATGTATCACATGATGAGCGCCACGAGTGGGACATTTTCGAAGTGATCCCGATGACGTATGAGAGTCTGCCTACAATAAATCACTAGTAATCAAACTAGCAGCAATAAAAAAAGAACCTTCCGTGCATCAAAAGACGTAATAAAATGCTGTTTGTTCGTTTCCGTTTGAATCATGGAAAAAAGAACCTCTGTGGCGTTGCCATGGGGAACGGTGCGCGTGGTTCAAAGGTTCCGTTTTCGCCGAACTGCGCTTCGCCCGGTGCCCTGCTTCGCTCACGCGGTCGCGTCTCAGTGGTAGTTTCGGGATCGCATACTGCCGCGTGTGTTTTGCGCGCTCGTGAAAGTTGCTCTGATAGAAAGTTCGACAAAATGCCTCATGCAACGACGCCGGCACTACGAGCCCTCAGCAGCATACCACGTTCATCGGGGCTCAAGTCGCTGAATTGGAGCCCAGCGTCGCGAGCCAATGTCTCGTTGTCAAGTTCTCCGTCCACATCCATTGTGGCGACTGCGGCAAGCTTCGATGGCCGTTGTTGCTGCTGTGGGTCCCGCTACTTTCGCTCTGCTGCTACTAGTGTCGGCGGCCACGCAGTAAAGGCGGGCAACGCTGGGCACGGCAGCAGTGACGTATGAAAGTCGGATTTCAGGCGGGTGATTTGAAGTGTGCTAACGCGATGTGGGCCACTAAAACGTGATTTTATTTCAAAATAAGCACTTCCTTGGCATAAAAGTAGCACTACGAGGTTTCTGGACTGCTATTTCAACAATCAACGTCGACTTAATATTTGCCTTTAGTGTCCCTTTAAAAACATACTGTAATTACTTTTTCAGGGTGCACTCGCGCTTAGCACTACCTTTTCTAGGCTCTTGAGGGCTTGACCTTTCATTTGACACAAAAAAACGACAACTGAAAATATTCGTGTCAGTACCCCTTTAAGAACTTGACAAGATGCTTGCATGCAGTGATTCCACTCCTGCGCCAACTGCGCCAAAGTGCGCCAAATTGTATTTACTGCGCCATCCTGATAATATCGATGAAAATTGCGCCAAACTGCGCCAGACTCTCGGGTTTGGGGGCGTCTATCACCGGCGATCGAACCGGCGGCGCGTTAAAGCAGGTGCAGCTTGATCTTGGGGCCGTTAAAGTTACAACCATGGACCAATAATTATTCTGCTGAATAAACAGCGCTCGCGCATGCACGCCGAGTAAGCCATGACGCCATGCATGGTGCCGACGCAGCTTCTGTTGTGCAAGTCGGCTCGACAGCAAAACACGCTCTCCGCAGATGGTCGTGACGTCTAGGCCAATCGACAGCATGGAAGTGTGGTTGCGATTGATCGGCAGACGTCGCCGGTCCCAGAAACGCTGCTGACAGCTTGTTAAAGTCGCACGGCACGTAATGAAAGCAATGCTCAGTAATAACTACACGTGTGCTGCTAAAATGTCTGTCACTTCTGTTTCTGGACATGGCGGAATCAAATCAGGGGTCGCTAGCCATATATATATATGGAACAATATCGAATTTTCCGTGCTTCATGTCTATGGAAGAGCATGTGAACGGTGGGAATGCATTGACAGTTTTCCTCAGATATACTTTATCCATGGGTCTTCATCCAGAAGGACTTTTTCCTAATTCCTTCCACCACGAGCTCGTCAGTGCTATATAGAGTTCCGAATCGAATTTATTGCTTGCTTTTTTAAAGGAAAGTCACAGCTTCACCGCAAGGATGAAGCAATGAATGCGATAGAAAGGATCCGATCTCGCGTAACTCTACAAAACGCTGGTGTAAGAGAATAAGGCCGCTCCAGAGAGAGATGATCTTTCCGCACGGTGTTTGGTGTTGAGAGCGCAGCACGTAGAAGGGCATACGAGCCGCCTGCTGATGGCTGCCGAGATAGCACGCGGGCCAGCGGTCGCCACTGCGCCCTTAGAATCAAAGTTCAAAGTTGCTACTCGAGGGACCCCCTCCTCCCCCCTTTCGCGTCTTTTCATGCTCATGCATGACGGGCGGGGCGTTTCCTCTCTGCTTCGACGGCAGGCCTCCCGACCAGGGTTATGTTGTGCATGCGCCCTCTGAGCGCTGGAAATAGGCCGGCTCCTTTGATCTCTGCTTCGGCCGCGTGCTGCGTTCGTCGCCCCCGCTCGTGCGCTTTTACTCGCGGTAGAACATACTATGCACGTGGTAATGTTATCAATTTGGACTTTATATGGGACATGACGGCAAAAACCCGTCGAGAGTATCCATATAATTGCTGTCGCAATAAAATGTAATCTCATTAATAAAAACACGCCTCCTGGTCGGAGCAGCCGCAATTGTGTTTTAATATGCGCAGCTTTCAATAGCGGGCCCATCGCTGACGGCCCACTGTGAAGCGGCTACGCCATGTCACACGTCCGCCACTCGCTTTCTAGGGTCAATAGCTGACGGTTAAAAAAAAAAACCCAGTTTCGCTTAAGGGCGAAGCATGAATGTGATACCAACAAATTGTATTGTTATACGAAGTAAGGCTGGCAGCTAACTCTTTTGGATCCGATCTCGCGTAAATCAACAAAACGCTGGTTTAAGGGAATATGGCTGCTCCAGAAGCCGAAGCGGTTTTCGTGCTGTGAGTTCTCTGAACGCGCCCTGCCACGGTGGTCTAGTGGTTATGGTGCTCGACTGCTGACCCGAAGGTCGCAGGATCGAATCCCGGCCGCGGCGGCTGCATTTTCGATGGAGGCGAAAATGTTTGAGGCCCGTGTACTTAGATTTAAGTGCACGTTAAAGAATCCCAGGTGGTCGAAATTTCCGGAGCCTTCCACTACGGCGTCTCTCATAATCATATCCTGGTTTTGGGACGTTAAACCTCAGTTATTATTATTATTATTATTAGAGTTCTCTAAACGCGAAGTAGGCGATAAGAGCACAGCAGGTTTACGAGCCATCTCCTGATGCCTCAAGATAGCGCCAGCGACTGCGCCCTTCGAGCGATGCAGTTCCCCCACCCTTCCCATGGCGTCCCTTCATGCTCCTTACGAAAGAGGGCGGGCTCATCAGAGACGTTTCCACTTTGTTTGATGAGCAGTCGACGGCAAGCCCGCTCACGGGAAGATGTTATCGCATGCGCTCTCCGTGCGACAGAAACAGCCGGCTCGTTTAATCTCCGCTTCAGCCGCGTTTGTTGCCAGCGCTCGCGAGCTTTTACCCGCGTGTAGAATGCGCGGGGTGATGTTATCAATTTGGACTTTATACGGAAAAGTACGGCAACGGCGACGGTAAAAACCCGCCGAGAGTGTTCATATAACTGCTATCGCAATAAAAATTTTAAAAAATTCAGGAGCCATTCCACTCTGTGAAGTGGATTATAAGCGAAGCTGTTTCGCGCACGGCACAGTGGTGACATGATTGAGGACAGTTTGGTATATAAGGCTAGGTTGTTAACGGCCAGGATGTTAACGTTCAGTACGCAATATTAATGCGAAAGCCTTAGATTTATGCTTCATCAAACACGAAAATTGACTGTCGGCGGCTCAATCGATTGATGCAAAAAATAATCATGTGATGGCGTCATCATGACGTCATAGGTTGTCAAAACTTGTGACGTCATCACGACGTCATAGATCGTGAAAACTAGTGACATTATCATGGCGTCATGTATCGAAATGTCACCTGATGACGTCATCACATGACATCGTCGCTTTGCACTGCTTCCGTGATCGGTGCGCCGATCATGGAGGCAGTGCAAAACCAGGTGAGGTGCGGAATTAAAGCTTGCAAAGAGGGAGGGGGTGGATCAACACATCGATCGAGAAGAAAAAAGAACCTGCCTTTCGCCTTGGAGTAGTCTTAGGGGAGTACATTGAGGACATTGTGACTCATTAGCATTGAGGCACTGTAGTATGTCACGGCGTTTGTCTACCACGTCTGCTGATAACCACAGATGTATCTAGAGTTTTATTTCAAAAAGTACAATTTTATTGATCCGGTATTGTTTACTTGCTAGTGTCGAAAATAATCATCGAAGAGATTAATCCGGAACACTCAGCTGCATGAGCCCTTATTTTTGCAATATCGATTGAAAGATGGAGTTCTCCTGAGATGGTTTTTTCCATGAGATTTGTATTGAATCGAACTATTTTTAGCTCTTTATAAGAGCCCCGTAATAATTATTGAGGTGCTTGAATGTTAATGCAATTTGCTTCTCTAGTGCACTCCAGGATGTAGAATTAGCTGCTCTAGAGTGCTCCCATATGCAAAATTATCTGCTCCAAAGTGCTCCATGATGGAAACTATTGCTGCTCCAAAGTGCTCCAAAATGGCAATTTTGCTGCTCCAAAAATTGCTCCAAATCAGAAGTCCTCGGTAGCATCACTGTTGCATGCCTTTCTCCGTGACGACACTGTACGTGCACCTTTCCAACCACCTTACTCTGGACCATATGAAGTCAACCTTCAGGACGACAAAACATTCACCCTGCAAATCAGCAGGAAGGACGTTCGCGTTTCCATTGACCTACTGAGGCCAGCATGTGTCCTCTCCGAAGAAACTACCAACTCCTGCATGCCTCCCGTAATTCACCCACAGCAGCCTTCAATGCCTCAGCCGGTGCCCTACACCACCTGCTTTGGACGCCGGGTGCAGGTTCCCAATCCTCTTCAACCCTGAGGGCTCCTCTCTGCACGGGGGGGGGGGGGTAACGATGTGGCGCCGCTTCAGCGCCCGCGTGCTGTGTCGATGTGTCTAAACATGAACGCCGGCGATAAGAACACTCTCACCGGACAGAAGCTACAAAGCTGCAAAAACTTTGCGTGTACCCGGAATCGTATCAGTTGTTGTTATGTCTTTCATGTGGAAGCATTAAAGCTATGCATTCCCACAATTCCAAATGGATACGCGAATCGCATTGGCCGCTCGTGGAATTCGTCTGGGAAACCAAGTTGTATCTTTGTTTAATTTAAGCTGTAGGGCATACTGATGCGAAAAAAAATTATGCTTCGGAATTGCTCAGCTGGTCCCACAGTGGCATGCGGGAACAGACAGATGGAAATTGTAGAGAGGTCGTTGTAACTAAAGACAAGAAAAGTCCATGACTGAATCAAGCAGTAATATGTTACACATTGTCACATGCACTTGATCTGAGAAGTGCTGGCACGACGTAGGCGGAAAGCTAAACCGTAAGAAAGGCTTTTGGGGTAGCACGAAGGAAACACGGACACGAGAAGGCACAGGGTACACCTTGTGCCTTCTTGTGTCCGTGTTTCCTTCGCGCTACATCAAAAGCCTTTCATATGAGTAACCAACAAGCCCATGTTGCAACCCTCATGAACCGTAAGGCCTGCGTGCTCGTTGTGGAGACTGCTGCGGCGTACATACTTTTTCCATAAGCGCTTGCGCTCCGTGCCTGTTGGTGGCGCTTCTGTGCTTGAAAAAGGGCTATTGTTGAGGCCAGTCTTCATGGGTTCTCTGTGCTGCAGTTCCCATTTATTTTCTTCTCATTCAGCCTTTCTGCTTTAGCAGCATCGCCAGCAACAACACTGTACTCATGGAAACAAATTGAAGTCCTCAGCAATGCTTGATGCTTGCCAAAGCAAGCATCATTTTTCGTCTGCCTTCATGTTGTCAAATACCATCAAACTGGTCTACTGGCAGCCAGTGCATGGGCTGCGGTCAAGAGTAATCTGACTCACTGGTGTTGTCATCTGGTAGGGCCTCGTCCATAGTGTGGATGTGCCTGAAGCTGGATCATCCGTGGAATATTATGTGCAACAAGGTTGCCTGCCATCGCAAGGAAAGACTGCAACACGTAACTGTGGCTTGTGAAACTGGACATTTGCCTTCAGGTTTAGTTGCGAATGACAGTCTTTTCTTGTTGCCCTTCTTTCTTTTGGTGGTGCTTAGGTGTCTAAATTTTTCCTCGAAGTGTTGTACCAAGTAGCCCAGCAACAAGTTCTTCTAACTTAGGTGGTTAGTTGCTGACAAGGATGGCCAGCCTCTTGAGGGAGGGTAGTGTTGTGTATTATCTTCCACTACTTTGTTCTGTTGTGTGGCCCCAGGGGGTGCCCCACAAGATATATATATAAACACCCTCGCTGCAGCTGAGGGTAAGTTGGATGGGGTGCGGAACTTGTGTGTTGTTGTTCCTTCGGAGCCACCGACAGTGCTCAGTGCCTCCCTTTGCGAACACTACAATGGTGCAGTTGACATGCAGCCTGAATGCCTTCCACTTTATGCTGCTCGTTAACTGCAGCCAGCAGCCAAGAAGCAGATCATCGGCAACATCAGCTGCGGCCATACCCATTTGGTCCGTTTTTGTCGCAGCGAACAAGGCCTGCCGAAGTGGCTTTCGCTCTCAGCACATCGCCGCTTGTTGCGTGGCACATAGCCAGCCACCACCCCCCCCAGGAAACTTACCAAAATGCCTGGTGATAACGCGCAGCCATACAGCTTCGATATGGCCGACCTGATAGGAAAACCCCCCTTGTTATGGAACCATCTGGGAATACCAGCAATACCATGGATGCGGTGGCTTGAAAATTTTAAAGCATATTTGTTTGGTGCTGGCCGTGAAAGCTTTTCTGCGTAGCGCAAAGCTGCAGTGTTGAAAACACTTCTTAGGACCGAAGGTCAGAGGCAAGCACGGGCTGCACTTGCCGCAACATTGGAAATATCGGGGTTGGCCAAAGACGCCTACTCCGTATCGGTGAAGAAGGTAACAGCCAAGTTCAGCCCTCCAGATATAGTAGCCACAGCATGACTGTCGTTTTGGAACTTAGTGCAAGGTGAGACTTCCCCCCAGGATTTTCTTTTTGAATTGCAAGACACTACAAACCAGTGCAATTTCGGTAACCTGAAGGATCATCTGCTGCTCCAAAAATTACTCATTAGATTGACCTCTACGTGGGTACGCGAATGTTTGCTTGTCGAGGAGTCCACACTTACATTCGAGAAGGCCATGAAGATCATCAAAGATACTGAGCGCGTCTAGTGTCGCCTCCAGGAATACGAGCCTGAAGCACACGTACAGCTAAACACAGTGCTCCATCAAAGTCTGGGGTAGCACGGTCCTTTGCCGCGGGTTTTTGTGCCTTCTACCGAACCCAGACCTTGTCAACTGACCAATCCCATATGTATTCTATCATGCCTCGAATTCACTAGCTACTGCCTGGGTGCCATTGGGCTGTCAGAATTATGAAAATGAAACATGGGCAATGTTGCAGAACAGAACTAACTGCTTCGCAAAATTGTCACATTGGAACTTCTATAAACCACACTTTTGCAGCATTGCAATGGAGTTTAGGGAAACAATAACTTGATTTTGCTTGTGGTAGAGTGATGAAGTTTGATGTACATAGGCTGTATACAGCACCTGCTGTGGTAGCTTAGTGGCTGTGGTGTAGTGCTACACTGCTCAATTGGGCTGTGGCAGCCATGTGGGCTGCATCTCGTTTGAGGCAAAATGTGGAAATGCTTGCATGCTTAGATTTAGAACCCCACGCGGTCAGAATTGATTCAGGTTTTGTCACTACTGTGGACCTCATAATCGGACTGTAGTTTTGTGCATAGAGTGACAGTATTCAAACCTTTGATATGCGCAGTAATCAACACCCATGTTCTTCTACATACCTGGTCTTGATGTACCCCGTGAATAGTTCTTTGTACACATGGAACAGTTTATATTGATGTATTACTCTGTCACCTGAAAAGGACCCTGTTCAATGTATTCTTTTCTTAAGACTCCTTTACATATGAGCAAAAAGCAGATCACTTTGCACTGTAGTTATTGTTTATCTATTTTCTTTCCCAGGAGATCTCGCAGGAGCCAAAGCCAAACTTGCCGACAAGGCGGCCGTCAGTTATCAGGTTGCATGCACAATTGGAGGCAAGGTCCTGATAAAGGTGCAGATACTGAGCTCATGGTTGTTCCTGCAAAAGAAATTGGCAGGATCATTGGTGAGTGTGCTTATTTCTTGCTGTGACATAAATGATACTTGGGCCCAAGATCAGTTAGGAGGCTATGCAGCAGTCAAGAGCCTTTCACGCGCAACCATATTTGCTCAGTCGACCTCCCAATGTCTGAAGCCAGGAAAAAAAAGGTTGCCTCCAGTGTCGGCTGAGCCGAACAAAAAAAACAGGAAGGCTACACATGATGCCGGAGCAGACGACTAATCCAGCTTTCCCATGTGCGTGTGTATGAATCTCTAATGCGATCACCACTGAATGCCAACTGACACTGTGTTTCTGAAACGCAGCACCTGCTGCTGCACTGTGCCGGTTGTTGCGAGCGATTTGCATGCAGCGTGTTGTCTACTGAAGCCGCCTCTGCACTCAACTGCACCAGGACACTTGCACATGCGCATATACTGTGCAAGTGTCTGTGCAGTGAAGTTTCATTATGTGCGAGCCGCTCACTTCTGACAGTGCACAGGTGTCGTGCAAATTGCCGCGAAGCGTATGTTTTGTGCGTGTCGATAACCACCTGCACGTGGCCTTATCATCTCGGATCATGATCCAAGACTCGTTGCGATTATTGGGATGGTCGTGGCCTCGCACATTGGCGACGAGATAGGCTCAGACTGCTGGCGAATGTACTAGCTGCTTTTGGGGGCGTATCTCGAATGTTCGATGCAGCCTTAAAATTGAGCCCAGGTGATTACAGCGGGTATTCTGTTCTCCGACGGCTGCTGAGCACGTTGTTCGCCGCCGCCGAAGCCGAGGTGTGCAGTTTCTCCTATGGGTGCAAGTCTGCCTAATAAACGGATTCTCTTCTATTTCACGAGCCTCCAGTCTCCTGTCTTCGGACTGCTGTCACGGCTACGTAACAATATCATGCTGGGCCAAGGTGGCAATGGCTATGTTTGCTTTTGTGCTTTATGTGTTCTGCACAGGGCAGAAACAAACGGTGGTGTGGTGCATTTGGGTTGTTGCCTAGTAGCAGCGTGCAGTAGGTTTACAACAGCGCTGTGCCATAAATGGGACAGAAAGGTGAGACAGATGGGATGAGCACTCACCTTTCTGCATTGTTTATTGCGCTTCATTTTACCAAATACGCTTCACCAACTGGCGCTTCACTTTCCCAAATTCGCATCACCAACTGGCCCAAACTTCTACTCTTCTAAAGATAGTTGGAAATGCTTAGTGCAGTCGGATTGTTGGTGATTAATTGCGCTTTTATGTTTGTCGGTGGCTGCTGTCACGTTTCAAGTTGGCTTCTGTAACCAAAAATGCGAAATATATCTTGTGGTAGAGCATGGCATCAGTCACACCTCGAGTTGTGGGGTGCACTTAACAGCCACAATGGTGTGAGCGATCAGCAAATGCATCTCGATGGTCATTATGCTGTTGGTAACGATAACTGGTGGTGGCCATCCTTTTGGCTACTGGCGTGGCCAATATCTGCCATGAAACTGTCTTTTTTAGGCAGTGTTAGCAGTACGAAATACTTTTTCAGACGAAATACTTTTTTCAGTTTTGATTAGAAACTGGTGCATTTTTTAAAATCCTTAAATCTAAGCCGACCTGACAGTTTGGTTCGTAAGTATTTGAAAGAACTATTGGCCTAAATTAGAGCAAGGATGGTATATTATACGGTAAACGAGCAACAGTACAGTCAGCAGGCAAGGAAAAAAAAAAAAAAACAGTTCTGACTATACACTGTTTTCACGAAGAGGAGGGGCATAGCCTTGAACTGGTACATTTTAACATGAAAGTGTTTTATGCCGGGGTCCACCACAGCTCCACTGACGTATTTCCGTCATGGATATGATGTAAAATTTGAAGAAAAGATTCCGTCACCGGAAGTCGAACTTACGACCTCTTGCTCTGCAGCGCGCGGTGCAAAATGACTCGGCCACAAACGGCTTGTTTTCACCGTACTAACGGCGAGCTATTTATATACATCATTTACCGGTGGCGGTCCTCACAGATTGGTGGCACTGCAGCGTGTATTCGTTATCACTAGCAAGATGGTGCGGAGGGCTCAGAGCTCGTCACTGCACGCGTTACGATGAGCGCGCGCCTCTACAGGGTGTGGTTGAAGGTGGAAGGCGTGGTTGTTTGTGTGCACGCACTTATCTCGTGATGGCGGTGGTTTGTACGTCTTGTGCTCTCACCGCAAGTTTGCGTTGAAGTTACAGAGAGCACGAAGGTCACTTCGCTCACTGCCGCGGCCGCTTTTGTGAAATGAGCACGCTGCTCTAACACATATAAGTTACAACTGTGACAGTTAGTTCATGCTCATCCTGTGTATCGTTGTGCGTTCGTTTCGTGCGTCCTTTGTGTTTGAGCAGCGCACTTTAACTGCCGAGCTGTAACAGTTGTTAGTTCGCGCTCATCCTGTGTATCTTCTTTCCGTGCATCCTTTCTGCTTGAGCAGTGCGTTGCATGTTTCGAGCTGCTTGCCGTTCTTCGCGTGACATTACAATTTGCTGCTATCGCATTCATTCCTTCGCCCTTGTGATTAAACAATACACAACAAACGCTCAACTACGTCTGTGAAGACACTTTTCACTTTAGTGTTACACAGATTCCTATGACAGAGGGATCAGCCATGTCTTTTTTCTCACTCTCTCTCTCCACTGTGTACCCAGCCATGCAGCCACTGCCACTAGTGTGTTCAGATTCCCGCGTTTTGCATTGCGTGGTGTGTGAGAGGTCAGTATGTTCCTATTTTTCGACTTGCAGTTGTGCTGCCAAAAATAGAAATTTCAGATGAGCACAGGTCGACAGGCAACCACAGCGCTGTGTTTGGCTGTGGCAACTGCTATCGAAGTGCATCATGCTTCAAAATGACTTCATTTCTCTTGGGTTGCACGCCTCCGTCTCCAACAAATAGTACATTAGATGTAGTGCCTGCATTTGTGGCCATTTCTTCAAGTCATCACACCAGCTCGCGATTGAGCGTGGGTGCTTGGGTTAGTGTGTACTAGAACTGTCGAGTGGTGTGAACGCCCCTCGCCGCCTGATGCCTTCCACGTCGACCGTAGCGGCGGCGCTGCAGTCGCTCGGTACTGAAGGCGCGAGGTGCCGCGCGCTAGAACTGCTGGACGCGTCGGCGGCACCTGGCTAATCGGCACTGATGTGGCTTTCGTTGCATGTCTATCATTATTTAAAGGGACACTAAAGAGCAAAACGATTTTTCTAGCATTAGTAAAGTAGTCTTCCACGATACCAAAAACACCACGCTTGCTGCGAGAAGATGCTTAATAAGCGAGAAAACGCGCAAAAAGAAAATACAGGTGGCGACGCCACCTTGGAATTCCCGCACCATTTGCTGTGACGTCACATATTTTTGACGGCGCCTGCTTGGGCCTACGTAGTTCCTAATCGGTTAAATCGAAGTACATTGTCCTCTGAGGGGGCCAGAGACTTGACATAACGAGTTTGTGGAAATTTAGTCGAGCCAGTGGCATCAAAATACGTTGAATGCTCTTTGAAACCTTTTACGTCACGAATTACAAAGTTCGGCGGGAAATTTAAAAATGAAACTTTGAACTTGGTTTTCTCCTCTAATAATAAACCTATGGTGGTCAAATAAACTACATAAGAGTTCTCCGAGCACACTTTATCAATCTAAACCAATTCATTGTTTCTCTTTAGTGTCCCTTTAAGCGTAGGAATTGTCGTCGTAAGCCCTGATGGACGAAACTTCAAAGCTTTTAATGGATGCTTGCTTCATATATGCCTTTGAGAGATACTGCAAATCAGTTCTTGTAGCTGAAGTGACTGCTGGAAAGTACGCAAAATATAAAAATGAAAACAGGCTGACACCGGCCGTGAATATTCACGATCTCAGTGTAATTTAGCCGAACTCATTGCTGGGCTAGTTAGAACAATTACTCTCAATTAACTAGACGCCGAACGACCGCCAGAAGAAAAGAGACAGAGGAAACAAAAAGGATGTGTCTTATTCTGATTTCTTCTGTCCTAATGCTTTCTTGTGGTGGTGATTGGGCGTCTACGTTATTGAGAGTAAGTGAGCTGCTCTAATGGAATTTAACTGTGCTCAGAAAGCTGTGTACTGACATTGTGCCGAAAGCACGCCGAACATTTACCGCGCGTTGGCGAAGCTGCGTGTACGGTGCGTATCTTTACAAATACGCTGTGTAAATGTGATTTCTTCGACATTACGAGGGCTCACAGGTATTGGAAGTCAAAGGTAAATCGACCGGTACAAATAACGGTCGTCCTCAGGTGCGTTGCACGGATAGTGTTATTGCTAGGCGCTGGGTGGGTAGGGGATACTTTACTGTCCGTATTTGTGCGTGTAAATGTGTACACACACACACGCGCACGCACGCACGCACGCACGCACGCACGCGCGCGCGCGCACACACACACACACACACACACACACACACACACACACACACACACACACACACACACACACACACACACACACACACACACACACACACACACACACACACCATAATCTCGCAAAGCATAGAGCACCACCGCCACTCCCGGCTTCACTTTTGACACTTTACGGATAAAGCAATGAAATTATACAGTCGAACCCGTTTATAACGAACTCGAAAGTGTCGCGAAAAGTGGTCGTTATATCAGTAGTTCGTTGTATATGGACTCGCCCTTAAAAACGTGCGCTCAGCGGCCAAGCCATTTTTTTTTTCTTTGTGCACTTTTATTAAAGTGCTAACAACCCCTTCGGTGATAAGCTAAGCCTTATCGCGTCGTGAAGCGACGCCCGCTGCGTGCTCACGAGTTAATTAACCGGCTTTGCAATGAGCTGACACCGTTTCACCGAAGCGCGGTGCCGCGACGTGGAGCCGATCATCCCTGGCTAGTTGCGTGCAGCGCGTCGCCTACTCGGGTCGCGGAGTCACTGCCGGGCCGCTTTCTGTATGTATGCGCGCGTTTGTACGTTCTTCGTGCTTCTTCACTCCGGACCGTGCACATACGGACGGGTGCGGCGACTGGTCTCTTCGTTCAACGCGGCGAAAACAAGCATTTTCCTAGCAACGCGCACTCTATAAGTCTCCGCGATGCTCTCGCGGCCCTACACGACGATGCGCGGCGCACTTCAGTTGTCACCTAGTCAAACACGCAGTATACGCTCGCTGTCAGTGCATCGACGTCTTCGCTGTCGATGCTCGCTATCGACGTGCATCGACATTAACAACAGCGAGCTACTTTCGTTTCTACAAACGCGGCGGTACTAGCGGCGGCGGCGAACTTGCGAACGGCAGCATGGCGCGCTCGTACCGCCGTCACGCCGTCAATCCGCAGTGCACGGCGTACGCCACACGCGCAGCCGAGCAGATATCTACAGATGACTGTGATAAGGTTGTCGGCTATAAGGCATAACGGCACGTTCTTCGACGGCCGCCACCTCGCCTTCGCTCATTTCTGATGCTTATCCGCGAAAGCATCGCCGCAATCGCGCGCAAGTCGTAATCACCGATCGACCGGTCTCTGCCGTTACCGAAAAGACGGACGACCTTTTGCGGCACATTGTGGCGTCGACGAGTTTAGGGACGCAGTGAACCTTTTTGCGATGGAAAGTTATCGCGGTTATCACTTCTTGCATTTATGCCTTCTTGCGTTCCAAGGCATTGTTTGGTTCATCGCAGGCGGTCGTAGCTGCAGAGAACGGCGTGAGGAAAGGTTACCGTGCGAAAGCTGACCGCAAGGCTTCATGCTGCCTACTATTTTTTCCCCCTCACTGCCATTCTCCACTGAAGAAAAGGCTGGAAAGTGAGCGACCTCGCTCGCAGCGTCCGAAATCTGCGTGCGGTGCTCGCCGATCTGGGTATTTTAGTCGTGAGTAAACTGCAGCGGGGCACGCGCGAGCGCGCGCTCCTGTCACGCTTTAGAAGGCATGTTTGAACTTTTTTTTTCGCTTCGTATGCGCCATATTTTTACCGCGACCGTGTCTGAAGTGTTCGTTGTAAAAGTAGGAGGCTTTTGAAAAATGTTCGCTATATCTGGACGCAGCTTCAATGGTTAACATAGGAAAATCGTAAGTGCACACAAATGTGGTCGTTATAACCGATAGATTGTTCTATGTGGGATCGTTATAAGTGGGTTCGACTTAATACAAAACGTTGTCAAAAAGAAGTTTTTCTAATGGCATCGATAGAAGATCAGGAAAAGTGCAACATAAGATGTCCATTGAAAAGGAGAACTGGCTACAATGAATTTAGGCAGAATAACTGACGGGCTATATTTACATCTGCGCATTTTAAAATGCTTGAGATAAGCCCTCATACATGAAGTTTGTGCCTCGGAGGTAAACACGCGCCTTCGGCTCGGCTTCCTGGCTCACCTTCCTGGTATTTTAAGCCCTCAGAGGTAGCATAACCGATGAATCGTAACCGCGGAAGCACGCTGTTGAAACAAGATATCCTTTCGGCGTTAAAGAAACAGCGCAAAACTGGCAGGACTCAGCCGTCACTAATATAAATGTTGTGATAGAGTCATTCGTACTCAGGGGACTCATGAAACAATCGAGCGAATTGCAGCTCATACAGGGATCAATGCTCTGGATATTCGCAATGCCCATGAACTATAGGTGGCGCGCCGTGCTTTTCAAGATGGCGCCAGGAGGAGGGTCAACCCGTTTGTTAGCATAGGAACAAATAGGACGTGCGGACGTACGGCCCGTGCCACTTTCACTGGATGAAGTCATGAGCTGCGCTGAAATGGATATGAGACAAATACTTTCCCGAAACCATGGAAAGTGCTAAGTACTCGCCACCTAATTATATTTGCTGCGGTGTGAAAGGTTATATTTCAGCTCCGTTACCGTGCATAATGATGCTTTGTGAAATCATGTGCATGCTACATAAAACTGCATGAACTAGAATTGACGTATGAGCTGAACGGCACTCCCAGGTAGTACGTACCGAGCCTGCCTGACGGATTTGCCGCAGTAGTAGGCCGCCAGCGAGTAGCGCCATCGCTGCTGCACGGGACCGCACGTTTAACGTGGTGATGGTTTGCAAACATAATACGCCGTCGTCATTACTTGCGCAGTCGGGAACGCGGAGTTACGTCTTCAACGGAACACAAGCATTTAACATCCCATTCAGTAGCGCTTGTGTCACAGCCATGCTGAGACTCTAGCCATGTGCAATAATTCACTTCACTCGCACGTTGCAGGTTCGATCAGCACAATCGAAAAGAATGCACACGTATGGTTTTCGCAACGTCGAAGAAGTTAGCCGAGAGGCGTGGATTGTGGCCGTGACTGCATGTTCCATCGCTCTAACCATTTCGCTTCGCTGGTCGAGCTCGATCGTGTTGGCGGCATGCGGCGCTCCATAATATCCACAATAATTGTGATACATGCAATGCACAAGAGGAACTATGCTTTTATTTTGATCTCGCTCAAGGATATTATACATTAAATACAATCAAAGTGACTTACGAGCGTGAAAGAACATTAACGCACGAGGGGACGTGAAGTGCAACTCGCTCCTCGTGAGTAGCAGCTGATCGTTCATCGTCGCTGTCACTCTCGGTGCTTTCACAGTCTTCTACGTCCAGTGAAAAATCCTTGTCGTCAAGATGGTTTCTTCCAACATCACTGCTGACAGCAACCCGAAGAATTCCCTCCGCCGAACGACTTCGACCACTCCGCGTCACCACGTTTACAATTAGAGAGACGTCTTGGCAATCTGGGCGCGGAGAACATACTGCCATATTGCTGATATTGCCCTCAAATGGGTCAACAAGCAAATCGCTTGCAGTGTGCTGCCACCTATCAACAAACGTACAAAAACAAGCGGCGCAGCACTGGCTGCGAAACCCAACACACTGGCGAAGGACGGCGTGGAAAGCGTTCGCTCCACGAAAGGCATCGAGCAGACGCGTCCTCGCATGATTGAAACGTCGCTCGCATGATTCGTAACAGCGCTCTGCTGACAAAGGATAGAGGCCCTATTTTAATGTATCGCCAACTTGAGATCGCTCAGTTATACAAGAGCACATCGCGAGCCCGCGCGACCTCTCGCGTACAGTGTTATGGGATTCATGCACTACAAGAAACACTGACCAATGCTATATGCAAGTAAAACAGGGTGAGCTTCAACTGAATATGTCAGACGATAACATTTAACTGACCTACGCGGCGACAGAAAGCTTCGCGAAGCTGATAGTATGTGTACGCTGTGGGCTAGCATTGAAAGCGCGAGTTGCCACGCATTTTCACGGAAACTTCGCGTCTCGCAAGAACGAATCGGATTTCTTGTGTGACGGAGGGCCCGGTTTGTTCACTGCTGCAGGGAACATGCAAAGTCGTAGTGTTCTTTTCTTGCCAACGCGTTAACACTGAGGCTAGCACAGCCGAACAAAGGAGCGGCTGCGTAGTGCTGCCATTTTGTCGTCTACTAACCCTCCTCGAGAGGACGCTCCTGAATTCCGCTTGGCGGCGCGACAGTCTATGGACATTGCGAATATCGTAGAGACTGCTGGCAGAAGAATTGTAGGCTTTCGTCGCTGGTTTGTTATTTCTTCGTAGTCAGTGTTCGTAGTCACTTATATTGTAGCGCGGCTCGCAGTGTTGCTTGCAAACCGTACAGCAATCAGTGTGCAGCTAGATGCATGTGCGCAAAATCCGATTGTCACCTTTTTTGGGTGTTGGCAGGCTACAAGAACAGGAAATATCTCAGCACAATTTTGGCACGCCTGCATATTCACTCATGCACCATGGCGCGTAGCAGGCGTTGAAACACCTATTGAAGCTCAGTAATGCATTAAACGCACTCAAAACGCGCAATTACACGCTTTCGTAGGCTGCGACGCGCGCACGCCATATACAGACACTCTCCACAGCTTCAGTACAATGTGACTACAGCGCCGCCGCTACGATCGCCCGTCGGAGCATCACCCGAGATGCGGCGCAACAGTTTCGTTCAATCCACTCCCCCTTCTGGTACACTGTACTTGGGTTGGGGCTGTGGCAGCCTTTTCCGCCTCCTCCAAAGAGGCAGGAATGGAGGTGGCCACAGTGACCTCGCCGTGAGAGTTGATGGCTGATATTGCATAATGATTCCTGTTGCCATAATCGGCGGCATCAACATAGAGCTCATCATTTGAGGAGCAGAATTGTTTTTTGAGAGCCTTTGAGTGCTGCCTCCAGTGCTGTTTGAGGTGCACAGGGTGCATGTTTTTGGGAAGTGGGGGAATGTAGAGGTTCTCGTGTATGTGGTGTGGGATAGTGTACTTAGCCGTGGTGATGGGTGCGGGAGTGACAAAAAGAGTTTGTAGAATGAATGTGTCAGCCTGTCACAGTGTTTGAAAGTCTGTTATACTGCGATGTAAGATGGGCCTTTGTGAGTTCAGCAAGGGTGTTCGTTCAAGGTGCCAGTATGCATAAGTCTTTCAGTGGAGGTTCATATTTGTATGTTTTGCATAAACAGCTGTCAGTCTGATCGAATTCTGATTTAAGAAAATGTAGATAGGGTGTTGCAAATGTAATCTTACTGATGACGAAGGCCTGGACCAAGTGGAGGAGTTTGGCCTCCTTTAGTCCTCCTGTTTACTAGAGACCCGACCTAGAAGGCGCAGGATGTGATCAGCTGTGCTGTGAAGTGTACTTAGTGTGTGTGTGTGTGTGTGTTGAGCCAGTTGCTTTGAATGTGTAAACCAAGCACACGGAGCCTATTCACTCTAGTAACAGGGATGTGGTTTAGGATGACCTCTATATTAGATATGTTTTTTGTCCCTTCGGTGAGATGGCAGTAGCTTAGATTTCTGATGGGAGCGTGCAAGATTCATAGTCCCTGCAAGTGCCACGACTGTGTTGGTCGCGGCCTGCAGAGTTTCTTAAATCTCTCCATCGGAGCCGCCAGTCATCCAAAGAGTGATATTGCTGGCGTAGAGCAAAAACATTAGATCAGGGATAGATCTCAATGCTCACGCCAACAGCATCATAGAGAGATTGAAAAGACAAGGTGAAAGCACTGATCCTTGAGGCGTGCCATAGCTTCCCAAAGCATGCGAGGGGGATTGTTCTGTGCCTATATGTATGGTTGCGGTACGGTTAGCTAAAAAGTTAATTATGTAGTCATATGTCTTTCTGCCAACTCCAAGAGAATATCGAAGGAGGCGTGAGGCTTGCGTAAGACACTGCACGCAATGGTTGCGCCATCTCTGGATCCTTCTTGTAACATCCTTCCATTTTTGGAGTCGATCCTTCTACCTACGCTAAAATCCTAGAGCCTCTTTAGAAGCTTTATGGCTCTTCGAGGTCCGGCAGAAGTTCCCATCTGCTTCGGTTGATATGTCTCTCTAGTTGGCTGATTGACTTCAGTCTTTGCAGTGAGTCATCACTCTCAGTCGCTGCTCTAATCTTTTCCAAGGTTTCCTTTCTCACAGGGAGGTAGTGTACGACATTGATATTTTCAAGTTCCTGTTCTTTGCTTTCGTTGGGAAGGAAGGCCCGAGATATCGTGTCAGCCAAGACTAGGTAATTCCTTTCCTGGTCTGTGTTCGATTGTGATGTTGTATCTTTGCGTCTGAAGGATCGTGCTTTGCAATAGTCTTGGAACTTGATCCAATCGTTTCTTCATGATTGCTTGCAGCGGCTTATGATCACTGATTATCTTCGTTTCTTTACCAAATGTGTACTGATGAACCTTGTTTAAGGCGAAGATGATGGCCAGCATTTCCTTTTCTGTTCGTGCATATCAAACTTCCGTCAGTGTCAGTGCTTTGCTAACAAAGGAGATTGGCTGTCTGTCCTGAAGAAGAGCTGCTCAGAGTCCAAGATCCGCTTGCATCACACTGGATTTCTAGCTGCTTTCGTGGATCGAAGTAGGCCAGAACTGGAGCTCTTGTCACGGACATCTTTAGCTTTTTTTAATGCTTCTTCTTGCGGTTAGCCATGTACAGTCGCGGGCACTGTTAGAGGGAACACGGAGCGGGTGACCGCGCTCCGTGGAGCGTCACGATGGGCGGCGTGCGAACTATTGCGGCGCAAGCGCAATCAGTGCCACAGGCGGAGTTAGCTGCGCGTCGTCTGCTACAGTGCCTCCCACTTCGCCTCGAGTGGCAAAACCTAGATTGCGCGCGTGCTTTGGAATACACAAACCCTGTAGCAATGGCGCGTCAATAGATACTATTCTAAATAAGTTATGAAAGCGTGCAGGCGTGCTGTACGCCTAAAATATTAAGGGGGACGCGGCTTTCGTATCGCGAAAAATGGCAAAAAAATCGATTCTTTGAAAATCACATTTTCAGTTTCTGTAGCCCTTTTTATATCCGATTCCAAAATATCTTCACCGAAAACCGCGTAGAAGTGCTATAAAAAAATTGTTGCGCCTGCCGAGGTGGCGAAAATTATTGGGGAAATTGCAAAAAAACACTGATTTTCAAAAAATCGTAGCTCCGCAATGACGCCACCGGGCGCCGATATCTTTGGCTCATCGGAAAGCGCATTTCCCCGTCTTCAAATTCCCCGCTGCAGCTGGCTCCTCCCTTCGAAAACAAGCGCACAAAAAGCAAATGTTCGAAGGTCGTTTCGAGCCCTCCGATTGGCCGCGTCCGCCATGTTGCCCCAGCGCGCCTCGCCATTGGTCCGATGCTTGCTCCGGGAGATCGTCGTCTGCAGCTCGTGCGTCTCGAGCTCACGGCTGTCGAAAGTCGTGCTACTTCATTGCGTGTTCGCAATCGCTCTGTGTTCACGGCTCGACGATAACTTTGAACAAGAACTACGTTTTAGTTTGGAGCTACTAGCGGAAGCTCGGTGGGATTACGATGGCGCGCCGCACTCGTAGCGAACATCGCAAACGCGCGTCTCGGACCGACTCTCTAGCGTTGACTCGTCGGATCCTTGGTTGGAGGTTCTGCTTATGCGCACTTCGGACGTCGTGACGAAGATGATCGCAGGACGACTCATTGTACTCGCGACCACGCATTACGTGCTTTGAAACATCGGGCACCGCGGCCGGCGCGTCTACTGCTCGGAGTCGTCACGAGGCCTAACTCCGCTCACGGCGTCGGCACGCGAGATGAACCTCGAACTTTGCGGGCAAGAGCAACGCGTTAGCGGACTCGCGGCAGTGTGCTTCTTCGCAAGGAACGAAGCGCTTCCCCCGCCGGCTTCTCGGTACAGCGGATGGTCATTTTACGCATCGGCAGCGGGCCCCACGGCCAAGCTCGTCGCGCAGCGGGCGCGCCTCGGCGTCCCGCAATGCGAGGCCAAACACGTTGCGCGCCTATTTTTCGTCGCCGCACCTAGGCATATTGCGCATCGTCACCGAACGCCGCCACACAGCACATCGCGTGCCGACTTCCCGGACTATGCGGCTGAGCACTTAGAGGTGAAATAAAGCACTGGTGATGCAATTTAGGCGCGCTTGGGGCCGTGCTTGGTATCGCCGTAAGCGCTCATGAATCATCTGAAAAAATAAAAGCCTCGCAGAAAACCGTGTTCGCGACCGGGTGAATGATGAAGCGCATCGCAGGCGAGGTTTACAAATTAGCTTGACGAGTGAAACAGGGAGATGAATTCATATCCGCCCAGTTCGCATCTTGAATAAACTGCTAAGGAATTCCTATTCCACCAATGTCTTGGCCATAACTGCCTGTTATTTAGGTGGAAGGGATAGGTTGCCATGATGAGAGCCGCTCTTAGTATCCTATAAAAATGATTCAATGATCAATTGCAATCAAGACTGTTAATTATGTTAATGAGAGCATGAATACAAGAAAGCTGGCAAATCATCATAGTACATGACCTACTTGCATTACAATATCTTGTTTTTTGTCATGTCTATTACACCACTTCATAACTTCGTTTAAAATTCATGCTACATGTTCTTTGTATATCAGAAAAGGATTTTAAGAAAAAAGAAAGAAAACAAAGGCACAACCGATGAAAGGCCTGTACTCAAGAAAGTGCACATTACGAAGGACTCAAAAGATTACGACCCCAGTGTCTTTTCATGAAGTAATATCGTTGGTACAACTTTAAAAGCCGTTTTCTCAAAATGACTTTTCTTGCTTCCTGCTTCGCTTGTTCCGCTGATTTCTCACTGCCCGCTGGGTCTATTACAGTTCCGTTTTTTGTTCTATATTCCTTGAAGCACAGTTCAGGGCGTGACATTCTTGCTTTTTTTAGTATGACTTTTTGATAATTAGCTATTTTGACGAGTTGCACAAAGCCTCGATGCCTGTTGCACAGTCACCTCATGAAAAATGAAAACTAAAAAAAAATTTTGTTGCAAATAAAAAAAAATCTAAGAATGTCATGCCCCTAATTAATCATCTTAGAATGCATAGCACTTTGAACGAGTTTCCTATTGCATTTTTTAACCGAGTCAGACTCGGAACAAGAGCAGAAGGTGAAATATATTGTAAATCAAAAAGTTGTAAAGATATATTTATGAAATTTCTACAGCAGCATTAAAAAAACATTTCAAATAAGTGTGCCAATTTTCATCAAAATCCATGAAGAAATAAGAAAGTTGGTACCGAAAGCCACGTCCCCCCTTAACTGCGCCTTTTACTTCTAAAAGTTCCCTTTGATCACAGAGGGTGGGTTTCAGAATTGGCATGCTAAGGAAGTAAAAAATCACACGACAAACGAGACATTGATAAATCTGTGCTTCAGATTTGTTATCTATACGATGAAGCCAAGACCACGGCTGCAAATGAAGCTTAGATGATGGTCTCCTTCCTTTCGGAGACAATCGAGGCAGCAGGGTGCAATGTCCGAACCAATGACGAAGGCGTATTTTAGTACCTGGTTGCATGTCCCCCAGAGGCAATCGCGGCAGCCATCCTACATGGCAGGGAACTGTATAATGAATCCACAAGGGTGGCATCCAGCTTAAGGCATTCCCATTCAGCGTGGACTGCTCTCCAAAAACTGTCCCTTGACATTCCATGGAGGGGCTTGGATGCGAGTGCCGCTTTCATTTGGCCCCAAATATTTTCAATAATATTGAAGTCTGGTGACTGGGGCGGCCACTCTAAAACGGCGATGTTGAGCTATCGTAGTAGAGCTTCAACTTTCTTCGAAGTGTGCACAGGCGAACGGTCATGTTGGAATACAGGACCAGCACTGGAGAAGTGCACCTTTGCAAGTTCACGATGGGCCACTGTGGTCAAAATTTCACAGTACTTGTTCGCTGTGAACTTGCCGTCGATTCTCACAAGAGGTCCGAGACCATTTTTTGTGATCATGCCCCAGACACTTACAGTTGACCTTCCGCTTTTCGAGACTCTTTGTAAGAACTTTGGCTGGTGCCTGCATCAAGGAAAAAAAGAAAAGAACATTTGGGTGTCTAGACTACTGATTGTGAATGCATAAAATAAGAAAACGTACAGATAGCTGAAGCCTTTACGAACTTGTTCAAGCTATGTTTATACGTGCAGTGTTTGAAATGCCTTTACGATTAACTGCAGTCTTGTAAGTCGTCATTATGTTCTTCTAAACGATTTCGTGCATGTTAATGATTCCTAGGTGGTCAAAATTAATCCGGAGCCCCTCCTCCCCCCCACGACACGTCTCATCGCCTGGGTAGCGTCGGCCGTTAAACCTCATAATCAATAATCGTCATGAAAACGAAAGCATCCGGGAGTCTCGATATGTATGCATGCAAACGGAATGACACACCCATTTAAACGTATTCACAGTACAAAATTGGAAGCCCATGCTGGAAGCACATTTCTTTCTTACAAAAAGCACGTTTGCAAAAACACATTATCGTGTAGCTTACTGGGTGTTGTCAGGGCGCCAAATACGAGCTTGCTGATCGCACGATGTGGTGAACGTGCACTCGTCTGTGAAGACAACTTGCTTCCACTCCTCACTTGAACGTTGCGCATGCTGTCGAGAAAACTGCAGCCGTTTTTCTTTGTTCTGAGTGCGAAGAAGAGGCTTTTGGGCTGCAATCCTGCTCTTCAGACCCGCTTCCCGGAGGCGTCGCTTGACCGTTGTCACGGATGCTCTCAAGTCGAGGGTATTTTTGATTTGCTGAGCAGAGAGACCTGGCTTCACGGCTGCCGCCGCAATGATCCAAGCATCCTCTTGTTCAGTCGTAACTCAAGACCTCGGCTTCCGCGGAGCATCCTCGATCCTGCGGCAAGATTTAAATGCGCTTACGGTCCTGTTAACTGTCTTGAGCGTTCTTCCCGTCGCGTCGGCGATTTTTCGCTGCGACCTACCCTTGACATAGAGCTCGACGATTTCCCAGCGCTCATTGTCAGGAACTCTGGCCATGCCAGAAGGTATTGCTTTGATGAAATGCCACTCTAAGAACACATGCAGCCCCTTTTAAACTCATAACGAGCAGAGTTTTATCAAAAGGTGGGCATAACTTTCGTCGCCTAAATGCGCTGTTTGACATGTGAAGCATCCAAGGCACACGCTGTTAATCTTATGCCACGTGCTCTATTTCCTTTTGTAACCTAGTGAAATTTCAGCGACCAACTTCATTTTGCGACGAAAGTGAACGTCTGAAATTCGAAGCCGAATACTGGGTGTAGCATGAACGGCGCACCCAGATAACCCAGTTCAAATACTTTCTATCGAGCTACAGTATTTTGAACCAGAGCGCGTGCGGCGAAGTGGGAGGCACCATAGCAGACGACGTGCAGCCAACTCCGCCTCCGGCGCTGATTGCGCTTGCGCCGCAATACTTCGTGCGGCGCCCGCTTGGTGCCCGAAGAGAGCGGCCAGGCGTGCCGCGTTCCCTCTAACAGTGGCCGCGACTGCACAAGTTTCTGTTGCCGAAATGTTGTTGCGTGATATTCAGTCAAGTGGCAACACTAACGCAGGCCAACCTGCCAAAGAGAGACAGAATTTTGCTGTAATTCCATATATGCATAAGATAGCACACAATCAGAAAAAAGTAGCGCAGCGAGTGGATGCGAAAGTGCTTTTTTCGGTCCCACAAAAATTGAGCAATTTGTGCAAAATGTCTGTCCCAGCGTCCAGACCCAGTCATGCGTGTACTACAAACCATGCAAATAAATTTAGAGATTTTCTTTGTAACGTAGTTTATCAGCTGCCCTTTTCATGTGGAAAATATTACGTTGGTCAGACGGGTTGTTGTTTAAATGCAAGGTTGAAAGAGCATCTGTACAATGCTGAGCGGTCAAAGCAAGTGTGGCTCATATTTAAAAGGCGCGAAAAAAACCACAACGGACAGGTAGGAAGTAGACAGGGCGTAGTCCTGTCTTCTTCCTACCTGTCCGTTGTGGTTTTTTTCGCGCCTTTTAAATATGAACTTCAACCAACTCGCCCAACTGTCCCTGCTAATTCAAGTGTGGCTGTCCGCTCACTGTAGCACGTGCGGGTGTAGACCAAGATATTCAGATTGTAGCATTGTCGCCAAATGCAGAGATCGCATCGCATATAAAATCATCGAGGCAGGCAAGATTTTTTCTTTGAAAGATGATTATTTTATTTTTTAAAATTTTATTTTACCCTCAGGGCTTTACAGCATTGTAGAGGGGAGGGGCAAAAAACAGAACACACGTAAAGAAACTAACCAAAGTACAGAAAGAACTAACGATTCATTAATAAGAAAAACGAGAAAAAATGGTGTTATGAAACACATGTCATGAAAACAATGAGGCACTATCACATGAGCGACATTCAATGCTTATAACATGGAAGATGTTAATGTAAGTACCCCCTCTGTTGCTCTCACTGATAGAGAAAAGATGTACTGTATTTAGGTTTGTCCACGTGATGAATTAATTGTAACATCATTGTGTTCCGCTCATGGCTGTTGTAACAGTGTGTAACTGTATAAAAGCGAAGGCATTCAAAAGAAATAAACTGTTGGAAGTTCAGTGCTCTGTGTCCTCTCTTCTGTTCCCTCCTGTCGGTTGTGCTGATTTGCTCTCATTATCATGTTGTACCAGTACGCCCAATCCTACAGTCTTCTAAACAAAACAAAAGCTGCGTGCAAATCACATTTCTCTTCCTTTTTTTGCTCTTCAAACTCCTTTCCGTTGACGGCTCTCCGCGGGTTCGCATTCGCCAATTGCTCGCACCATGTCGGCGCAAAGGCGAATGCTCGCCGGCGTGTCCCATTTCACTGCTCTGCTAGCGGTTGCTTCCGAGAGTTGCTTGAACTAGAGGACTAGGTTGAACTCCATAGTTCCAAACAGTCAGTGTTGCACGGTAACATGAATAACGGTCTCAAACTGCACCCGGGAGCGAAACTTGAGGCTAAATATTGTTCATATAAGTGCCAATTTTGAAATTAGGCAT